>NC_081437.1:28061106-28188074 GCF_949786415.1 Peromyscus eremicus
GTTTTCTTTTTTAATATTTTATTTGATTTTTTGGCAGTAGTAGGAACTGAACGCACGTGAAACAAGTGCTCTCCCACTGAGCTACAGTCCGTTCCATTATTTTAGTTTTGTGACTTAGCACACAAAAATTATGTCATTGTGCTTTGTTCTAGCTTACCCCCCTTCCTCTCCCTCCCCCATGCCTCATGACTCGCCCCAGCCCTTCTGGTTTCCTTCCTTCCCTCAGATAGTCCCCTCTGCTACTGTCACATTGGGATGCCTTGTCCTCTCATCTTAACCTCTCCCTAAGATATTTCATCCCTGTCATGATCACCTTTCTAATTTCATGACGCCCACACACACATACACACGAGTGGAGTGCATGTGGCATTCTTCCTTTATGGATTTTATAGTGTTTCTTTGCTGTGTGTTTTTGACATTTGACTAGAGTATGTTATGAAGAGGTCCTTCTTTGTCCATGTCTATTTTGAGTTCTAAGTACCTTATGTGTTTGGACATGGGAATACACAGAGGCTCCCTAGTTAAGGCATTACTCAAGGTCAGAAAGTCTGAGCTTGCTTTCCCAACAGGGCTGCATATTAGGATGATTTGGCCAAAGGCATGGGTACCAGGTGTTTTGAAGGGTCTACATTTGTTGGTACTTCATACTTCAACCTTGAAAGGGGGAGGTTTTTTGCCTCTCTCCTTGTTGATGTATAAAAGACTCATTATAAATGAAGTCAGGGCAGTTGAGTATTGACCCACGACCCTCCCAAAGCTTTCTTGTGTCTCTGTCTTTCTCGTCTCCATCAATATTTCTAATACTTCTCCATTCCTCACTCCTCCTCACAAGAACCCTTTAACAGGTCGGAGCTGGCCCCCAACATTTAGATACCTGTTTCTTGAGATTTGGAGAACTTTCTGCCATAATTTCACTGAATAGATTCTCTTCGCATTTAGTGTATACCTCAGCTCCTCATTCTGTTCCATGATTTCTTGGGTCTGTCTCTTGATTATATTGTAGTTCGGGGATATTGTGGTCATTGTCATTTGCTTAATTGTTTTCATTACTGATGTCTGAATATAATATTTCAGTGACCTTGTCATCCATCCTTGGTCATTTTGATTGGCCAAGGTTACAGGTGATGGTCTCCACTGTAGGATTACTTGATTCATTGAGGTATTTTACTGCCAGCCTTTCCTTTGGATTTTTTTCATCTCAGTGCCTTTGCTGATATTTCCACTCACATTCCTGTTCAGATGTTTTCTTCTATGCAGCTAATTTTCCTCTCCAGGCCCCATATTGATCCATCCATTTGTTTGTATACTCTTTGAATTGTGGTCCATTTTTTTTGCCAGAAAACTTTCAAACTCTTCATCTAGTATTTAGCCTGTTTCAATATCTTTTAGTTCCACAGCAGAAGACTTGTGATCTTTTAGAGGAGTCATGTTCTATTGCCTTTTCCAGCTCCTTGGGTGTCTTTGTTGAGATTTGTGCAACTGTTGGTTTGGAAGTCTTCGGTTTCCCTTGGAGATGGTCTCATTGAACACGCTACTCGAGAAAACTCCATCTCCAGTACCACTCAGCAGGAGGAAGATAAACTGCTTTGGGAAGCTGCCTCTTCTTCTTGTTGCACTGACAAGAACCCATGTGACCAGGCTGTGTTTCGTTTCCTTCCTTCCGCTGTGCTGCACATCTTTATCAGGACACTTTCCGATATCCTTTACTCCTTCGTGTACTTCTGAGGCTCTTCCTCTCTTTGGATTACAGCCTAATTTTTCTTATTCTAAATCTCTCTTTCCCCAGCTCGCATAGAAGCAGCTTCTAGCCCACCATCTTACCCCGTCAGGGATTAAATTGATTTGATCATCTGTTTAACTTACTATATACAAATACAGTCTTAATACGTAGTCAATATGAAATAATTAATTCTTGTTTTTTTTTAATGGTAAATCTTCAAATCATTGTATTGTACAGG
The DNA here is from genome assembly GCF_949786415.1 of Peromyscus eremicus. Taxonomy (NCBI): domain Eukaryota; kingdom Metazoa; phylum Chordata; class Mammalia; order Rodentia; family Cricetidae; genus Peromyscus; species Peromyscus eremicus. The sequence goes on from NC_081437.1 coordinate 28,063,065, forward strand.
TATGTCTCCATTCAGACCAAGAACAGCTAGAGCACTCAGACCAAGAACAGCTAGAGCACTTGTAGGGTGTGTGTACCTGGAGGTCTCAGGGTCTATGTACTGAAGAGTGTAGGTTAAAGCCTGTTCCCATTTTGCTTTTCACAGGCTTAATTAAAAAGCTTAACAGAACAGTCCTTCACAGTTACAATACTTTAAATATTTAAAAGCTTCTCAGTACATTAGTTTAACTGATTTGCATATTAAATTTTTCATTGTTCAGGCCACACAACTGAAGGTCAAGGGGTTCAGAAGCGCCAGCCCAGGTTTCTGATGTTTGCTCCCACTCTATCATCACCCATTTTTTTCCCCCACTGCTATGTTACATGACGCACATAATTGTCAGGGAAAAGAATGAAAAGAAGAATAAAATTTCAAATACAAGGCAAACCAGAGCAAATAGGATCCACTTATTAATTCTTCCTTTTTCAAGAATGTAGGCTAACTCTGTTGAAATTCTGGCCAAGAACCTGGCAAAGTCACCCTGTACTAAACTATTCAGATTTGAAGTGGGTATCTAAAGTGGGCAACCTGGATTCCCTCCTCTCGATTTTTGTACATATTCAAGTTATTTTCTAAGTTCTGGCTTTAAATGTAGTAGAAACAAAGCAGTGTGCAGTATCTTTATCCTATATGTTTACAAATAAGGATTTCTATAGCATTTTGTTTAACTGGCATAGAAACACCACCTTCAGCCAGTTCTGTCCCCCCAAAAAAACATTTTGCAATGTCTGAAGAAATATTTGGGGTAAAGGGGACAGTGCTACTAGCATCTAGTGGGTAGAGGCCAAAAGTGCTGCTAAATTTCCAAGAGAAGAATCTCCATTTAAAAAAAATATACTATCTGCCAGGTGCTGGCGCACACCTTTAATTCCAGCACTTGAGAGGCAGAGGCAGGTGGATCTTCATGAGTTTGAGGCCAGCCTGGTCTACAGAGCAAGTTCCAGGATAGCCAAAAATACATAGAAAAACCCTATTTTGAAAAAAACAAAACAAGCAAACAAAAATAACAACAACAAAAACTTATCCAGCCCCAAGTTCAATAATGTAGGGTTTGAAAAACTGCTTTAATAAAAGCAAAAATAAATCCCAGATAGAAAAAAATTAATGTTTTTAAAACAACCTAAAAGGAAGAAATGTGAGGATGTTTTTCTAACCTCATATTAAAGAAGTCTTTCAAGGACAAAACCCAGAGATCATAAAAATGTATGCTTTTGAAATTATAGCAAGAAAAATGAAGTTCTTTTTTAAATGCTAAAAATCAATTTAATATAATAGTGAAAAGATTTTTCTCAAGTCACATATTTTCAGTTACCCATGATTCCACGCTCTTGCATCTCACAATTCAGGACCCAGTTCCTCTTGTCGGGGTTGCTGTGACACTGATCTAATAGAAAGCCCCTTCCCTCTGCAGTACTAGACTCCTACTCAGTCTTCCTGCTGTGTCCTTCAATTCTGAATTGCACTGGCTGGTGACCTGAGCCCCAGGATTGTGATCAATGATCTCTTAAAGATACAAACATGTACTAACTGTCCTGCTGGAAACTACCCAGGGACTTCTAGTCTCGCTTCAAAAGGCTGTGAAGCCCAGCACTCTAACCAGCACCAGCACTGCCTGGATCTGGCTGTTGTGTTGGCTTCTTCCTCTCGTAGTCACTCAGCTCCAACACTATCACAGCTCCATCTTCTCGGCCATTCTGTGAACACCCTTGCCTATGGGCGCTCTCAGAGCACGGCTCATCCACTTCTCTCTCTCTCTCTCTCTCTCTCTCTCTCTCTCTCTCTCTCTCTCGTTTTGGTCAGAGCATCTCCTCCAAGATGAGGCCATTCTAACTAAAAATTCTTTCTCTGTGAAAATTAATAGAACTAGTGTCCTTCCTAATCTCATCTCCCCATCTCTTCCTTCCTTCCTCCCTCCCTCCCCCCAAGTTATATTAATTTAGTTGTTCTCAAACTTCAAATTGCTTTCGCATTTGTGGCTGGCATCTACCAATACTTACAACAGAACTATGGTTTTGAAATATTTAGCAACTAATTTAAAAATAACAATAAATTCAATAAATGTTAACATACATATTTTCAAGACAGGTGATACTTCTCAAAACCAAAAAAAAATGATGAAGAAGTGGATCATTGCTTTATAACTTGCACAGACATCTTTAATGTTTAGTGATTAACTAAAACAGCTGGGCTCTCACATCTGCTTCTATATTCAGTGTGTTTCAATACATTTACTAGGCAAAGCATGTGGAGAAGATCTAGACATAGAAGAGAGGGAAGAGAGTCTTTGATAAGCTTAGTAAGCACCATTTCTCAGCAGTTCCTTACAATATGCAAAAGAAGAACAAATGAGGGATATTTTATACTCTACTACCGAAAAATCCACGGGTCTGTCTTGAGATTGAACTTTCAAACATGAATGAGTTCCTAAGACGCTGCATCAATTTGTATGAAAACATCAGTCTATCCACTTACACTGGATTAGCATAGCCAACAGCGACACAACCAAATTAATTAACAGTGCCAGCAATTGCATCAGAAAAATCATCAAATCATGACAGGACACTAATTTTCTACCTCTCTAATTTTTGCCTTAGAACTTGAGTCTCATCGCTGACAAATGCTGTCTCTTGTTTTCCTTGAAGTGACAAGTTTGCTTCACCCTGCAAAATACCCAAAGGTAAATAAGGACACCTTGTCAGGTTGTTTGAGGCAAAAATACGTGGAGGGAAAAGCAAATTCTGTTTGCAGTTCACACCAGTCATCACATGTCAACATCACTCTAAAGGCCTTTATAAATGCCTTCCATCCAATCACGTGAGATTACATATTAAATATATATAATACAACATATTTTATATATATCCTCAAAGGTCAACCTGTAGTATCACTGTTAGTGCTCCATAGAAGGCAATGTCAAATATAATGAGCACCATTTTTTACCATAAGTGTTTGGAAGGGAAGAATATGGTGACTATCCACAGACCTCAGGGCCCCTTCCTCAGTCAACATAGGCAGCCAGAAACTTCACTCACTGCTGCTTCTGTATCACTGTGTCAAGACTAACGTCACCAAAATGGTGCCAGGATAACTTATGAGAAATGATATTTTCAATAAAGCGGCCTGGAAAACTGTATATACTTGTGAACAAGAAATGAAGTTGGAACAGGGCAGATGGCTCAGCATTTAGAGAACACTTCCTGCTCTTCCAGAGGATTGGAGTTCAGTTCCCAGAACCCACACTTGGTACTCACAACTGCCTCTAATTCTGTCTCCAGGGGATTGGATACCCTCTTCTGGCCTTTGTGCGAATCCACACTCACACGCACAAATCTGCACACAGATATGCACATATACATAATTAAAATGTTTTACAAACAGTAAAACCAGTCTTTAATAATGAAGTTGGACCCCTAGCCCATAAAATATTCAAAAGTTAATTCAAACTGGATCAAGAACCTGCCTATAAGACTTACACAAAAATAGTCCTTAGAATAAATGTTCATGACTTAAATAATTAAGTCACAGCTTGGTTCCTTAAATATAATTCTGAAAGTCTAAATAACAAGGAAAAAGCAGAATTTTTGGAAGATCATAAGCAAAAAAAAAAAAAAAATGTTTGTCCCCTAGAGGAAACTCTAAGAAGGTTTTATAACTACTTAGGAGATAGTATTTGCAAATATCCGATAAGGAACTTGATTCAGAATATACCTAAATATCTTCTAAACCAAAAATAAAAAGATACATGAGACAATTCTAAAATGGACAAGTTTTAACTAGACATGATCAAAACAGGATATGCAAAAGTAAATACATGGGCTGGAGGGATGGCTCAGAGCACTGACTGCTCTTCCAAAGGACCTGAGTTCAATTCCCAGCACCCACATGGTGGCTCACAAAACATCTGTAATGAGATCTGGTGCCCTCTTCTGTATATGTAATAAATAAATAAATCTTTTTTTAAAAAAAGTAAATACATGAAAAGTTCTTAGATGGTATTAGTTACTAAGGAAATGCTAATTAAGTGTCGTGAGCTACCACTTGCATATCCACTAGGGGGCTATAGTCACATAGATGGAGAATCACAAGTTAATGTGGATGTGGAGAACCTGGAGCCCTCCTATACTGCTGACGAAATTGTAAACTGACACAACCGATTTGGAAAATCATTTGACAGCCCTTCAAGCACTTAAATGGCAATTTTACATCTAGATGTACCACCAAGAAAACCAAAATCATATATCCACACAAAGACGTGCCCACAAATGTTCATAGAAACATTACAGAATATCTTAAAGTCAAAACCTACCCTGAAGCCTGTCGTGGTGAATGGATTGATGCCATGGTTTTGTCCTTGCAGTGGAGTATGATTCAGCCTTTAAAAATGGTGAAGGTTACAAGAAGGATGAAGCCTCAGAAGTGAAACAAACATGATGTAAAAATGTTCCATCTGTTGGACTGGAAAGATGACGCACCAGTTCAGGACACCGGCTGGTCTTCCAGAGGACCTGGGTTTGGTTCCCAGCACCCCACAAGGTGACTCACAACCAGTTGCCACAGGGATTGGAAATTTACCTCAGAAGGATAGCGTTTGCCTAGCAGGTACCCTCAACTCACAAAGTAAAAATTATAAACATAAATAAAGTTTTTAAAGGATACTAACAATTGGATAGGCATGTACAAAGGAAAAAAAAAACCTCTCACTTCCTATCACAAGCAAACTTACTGCGCAGGGATTGGAGATTTGCCTCAGAAGTATACATTTGCCTAGCAAGTACAAGGCCCTGGATTAGACCCTCAACTCAAAAAAATTAAAATTATAAATATAATTAAATTTTTACAAGGATACTAAAACAATTGGATAGTCATGTGGCAAAAAAAAAATGGTTTCCTGTCACAAGACACCCTATGGCAGAACAAAAGGAAATCAGTAAATATACAACAGTAACTCTCCAAGCAACCTGAAGTGACTGATGAGCATAAAAATAATGTTTAAAAGGTTTCTTTTAATACAAATAAACCTTGAATGTAAACGCTTCCCCAAGTGGAGCAGCCACTTGGTGTTATTAAAAGAATGGCTGGATAATGAAGGTCAATACTAATGTCCAGTTGCAAAGAGCATCTCATAAAGCATTTAAGGGATCGATATTTGCTGCATTGGATAGTATTCAATCTACTAAGATACTTGCAAATATCCCTGGATACAAGTATAAAGACATACACCTGCTAATACTTTTTTAACGAAGATTGCTTTGCCAAAAATAATGAAAGAAAGCAAAATAAGCTAAATTAAGAGCTATACAAGAAAACCAAAGGTAGGCAGACGAGGCTGCAATGAAGTTTCCAGAAGAAAATAACAGATGCTTGCTGAAATTTGGGGGTGACTTAGATGACCAGACCTGTAATGAATGTATATAGAGCCTTTGCGCAAATCACAGTGAAATAAATGTGTAGGTGTTACCAGGGGAGCCAAAGATGGGATGTTCTAAGTAATTTTAAATTAAAAGCCAAGAAAGCTCCAAGCAAAGCCAGAAACACAAATTACAGTAACCCACAGTTAAGGAACAAAGAAAGGACCTAGAAAGAACTAGAAGGACGGGTTAAAAAGGAAGCATTGGGGGAAAAAAATGTACGGGACCAACTAGAATCCCTAAATAAATGGAAATCAAAAGGTCTAGAATTTAAGGAAAATGGGAGAGACATACCAGTGCCCATCCCTCCAGCTATAGCGTGTGCAGTCGGGACAAGTCAATATCCATTAGGAGGAAACCATCTGCAGCAGGGACAATGAGAGGACCAAACAGAGAGAGGCAAGGGAGAGAAAGACAGGAGGGCTCCATCTCAGATTTCATCTTCTCTCTGTTCTCAGACACTTTGAAAAGACAGCCATGGCAGGACCATTTCGATGTCTCTCTGTACAAAGGAGAGGTTCTATTTGTCTTCTTCATGCTGTTTTCCGAAGGACAAAATGTTTCTAACGTATGTTTCTGCCCCTTCTTTGGGTGATACAAATACGAAAAGGGAGACTCTTCATAATTGCCTTTGTATTGTACGAATGTATCAGCACAAACCTATCAAATGTATACTGTCTAAGAACTCAACAGAGAAATAACAATGGCCATTTTCAAGATCCCTTAGTTGTGGGGTAAAAATGCAAATCAAAACTATATTTCAACTCTATCTCAATCCAGTCAGAATGGCAATTATCAGGAAACAGTGAAGGAATGATACTGTGGAGCTCACAGGTAGGGGTGGGGAGCTCATACACGCTGCTCCGAAGAAGGTAAAAATTATTACAGCCACGGTGGACACTTCACTGCAGCTTCTTAACTAAAGGGCAGCACGTGATCCAGCTGCACCACTCCTGGTGCGTGTCTATGCGAAGGAATTTAAGTCAGTATCCCGCATGGATATTTGCACATCCACAGTTATTGCTCCATTATTCACAACAGCCAAGGTGTGGAATCAGCCTATAGGCCCATCAACACACAAATGGGCAAGGAAAGTGTGGTACACGTACATAATGGAGTTTTTATTCAGCCATAAAAAAAATGAAAGTCTGTTACGTGGAGGAAAATGGATAGAACTGGAAATTATTATGTTAAGTGAAATATGCCAGACACAGAAAATCATTGGATATTTTCTCTCAGGTATACCATCTAAATGTTTTTTATTAAAGGGCAAGAAAGCAGAAAGGGACTATTTGACAAGGAAGCAGAGCAATCAAAGAGAAAAGAGAAGGTGATAGAAGGGTAGCTATGACCAACATATGTGATGTTCATGGAGGAAAATGTCATAATTAAACTTATTTTATACAATAAATATATAATAAGAAGCTAGAAAAAGAATTAAAGACTATATAGCCATTAAAATAAAGAATGAAAACCAATTTTCAATAGGCAAGAGTGCAAAATAAAAATAACTAACACAGTAAAAATGGACAAATTTTTTTAGCAGTCACTATATTACAAAAGATATACAAGGCTGGAGGTATAGAGTGCTTGCCCAGCATACCGAAAGCTCTGGGTTCAAGCCCCATTACCACATAAACCAGACTTGGTGGCACGTATCTGTAATTCTACTTCTGGGAGGGGAGAGCAGAAGGATCAGAAGAAAGGTCATTCTTGGCCCATAGCAAACTCAAGGCCAGCCTGGGATACAGAAAAGCCTGCTTCAGAAAGGAAATTATACATATGTGTGTAGTTCATTATACATACACACACACACACACACACACACACACACACACACACACACACACACAGAATTGAAAAGCGATACATAAAAAAGATGTTCAGTGTTCATTTCTGTAGGGAAATGAAATCCCACCAAAGTAATACTCCACACCCTGTAGAAGGGTTGTAATTAAAGTGCAGCCATGCCAAGCATGGGTGATGGTATGGAACAGTGACTGGAAACATCATTGATGGGGCATGGTCATAAAATGCTAAAATCATGCCAAGTTTGATAGTTTCATTTTAAAAACTTAAACATATTTGTTCCTTTGGCTCAACCAATTTACTCCTACATCTGAAAAAAAAAAAAATTCACAGAGACAAAACCTGTAAGAAGACCGTGGCAGATTTGAAAAAGCCCAAAAATGAGATTAGTACAAACGTCAAAAGTAAGAATACTACAAACGTCACTCACAACAGCAGGAGAACTCACTACAGAGGAGCAGTTGGCATTCTCTGCCGCACAACAATGGAAAAGCAATGTTCTGTATACCACAGCACAAACGAGTCAGAAAAATATGCTGAATGCCAACAGCAGAGGGAAAACACACACACATGGACATAAAATTCTAAAAACAAAACAAAATGCAAACTGCTCTGGGAAAAAAAAAAACCCCAACGGCGGCCTAGCGGAAGGGTGTGTGGGATGGTGTCTCATCAAAGGAAACCTGAGCGAGCGGATGTGTTTATTATTCGGTTGATTACAGCGCTTTTACGGGTGTGCACGTGTTTTCAAGTGTCATCAAATTTTACACCTCGAATATGTGCAGTTTGCTGTGGCTCCATTACACTCTAAGAAAGCTGTAAAACACGGGGACAGAAGATGAGCAACACAACCTGAATGTTTATGAATGGTGAGCTAGTAGAAAAAAAAATGAGTCTTTTATTCTAATTACTAAATATATATATTGAACATATTTTTACGGACTAATGGAGAGACCTTAGAAATTTTTTTTGGCGGGGGGGGAGACAACCTCTGGCATGTCAAGGTACATAGAACAGTAAAACATTAGGAATACCCATTTGAATGTAAGGAGAGAAGGATGCCCAGGGTACCATTAAACATGAAACTAAGACATAAAATTGGAAAGGCAGAAGAAGATAGTCTCTCTTTACTCCCTGGTTTAGCAGACAGGCTGCAAAGGGCTGGCTTGTTAGTTCTTAATTCTAAAAGCGGGGCGTCGGGGAGAAAACATTTTTTTGGGAATGTGTATGCGTTACAAGTAAGTAACTCAAGAACAGGAAATTTAAAACGGTACTTCATACGCTCATTCCTCCCTGTGGGCTTTGAATCCCACACCTCAAGAAAGAACACTTGGACAGGAGGAGGGCTGGGACGTGGGCCCCAGAGAGAGGATGCGCAACCACCGTTGGGGCCGGAAGGGTAAGGACCTCCAAGGGTCTCCGGAGACCTCAGGCCTGTGGAAGGCCGTTGCCCCGGAAGCTAAAAGCCACTGGAGGTCAGGGCAGAAAAAGAGGAGGCAAGACCCAGAGCCTAGAGCAGGCTGGCCGTAAGTAGATCCTGAGCTTATCCACAACCTCAGCACAGGCCAGGAACACCGCCCACCGCCGGGGACCAAGATGGCAGCGAACTCGGGGCCTGCTCGAGTCCTTTGTGACCCCAGGATGCTCAGGTGCTGAACCTGAGGCCATGCCCACAGAAGGAGGCTGGCCTGCTGCATGAGGAGGAGGAGTGTGCCTCCCAGCAGCTGCGTGCACCTGTGGAGGCTGCAGACACCCAGTTGGGTCATTCTGGCTACAAGTGGGCATCCTGCATCCTCGTGTCTCAGAGGGTGGCCAAGGGTGGACTGTCAGATTGTAGCGTCTGGGCATAGCTTGTGTGGGTGCGGCACACCGTGTGATAAAAGAGGGTGTCCTTCCTTCTGGTTCTCTGTTTGCCCAAGAGTGGTTTAAGAAGAAAAACCCAGCTCATGATAGAAACTCGGAAGTCCTAGGGAATGTTCAGATTAGTAAAAAGGGTAGAGGCTATTAATTTATCCATTTCTCTAGGTTTTCAACTTTAATCAGCATAGTTTTGGTAATTCCATTATTTATTCTAAATGTATATTTGTGACTATTTCCAAAGTTATTCTGTGTTTTGTTTGTATCATTTCCTTTTCATTTCTTTGACTTTGTTCAATAGTTTATTCTTCTCTTCAATTGAATTTTTATTGCCTTTGTTTTAAACTTTTTTGTTTCTCAAAAAAAATGGATTTAACAAATTCCTTTTAGACATTGTTTAAGTTGTATAGTTTTAAGTTTTAATGCAGATTTCTTCATTATTCACAGTTCAAAATATTCCTGGTTCCTATTAAGATTTATTTTGTTGTTTCTACTCAGTGAGTACTTATCCTGGAGTAGTGATTTAAATAAGTAACCCCATGGGCTTATATATTTGAATACTTGGTCCCCAGTCGGTGAAAATGCTTGGGAAGGATTGGGAGGTGTGGCCTTATTGGAGGAGGTATGTCACTGGAGATAGACTTTGAGGTTTCGAAAAAGTGATAAGAATCCCAGTGCGGCCCCTGCCCCTCCTTTCCATTAAGGAAAATTAAAAGCTTTATTTTACAGGTTGCTTTGGTTATGGTGTTTTGTAACAGCAATAGGAAAGGAACTGAGTGACTGGGTACATGATTTTCTATCTGTTGTTACCTTTCTGTATGGTTACTTTGTGTTTTCTTGGTTACATTATGGATAATATGTAACTCTAATGTCTTGTTGTTATCTCATTGCTCATCTACTCAGTCTTAGAAGCTTGTGGGATGAACTTTGGTCATGACACTGACATTGCTGATTTTTTATTCATTTTTCCCATTTTGTTTTATCTTCTGTATAGCTATTATTTCTTGAAGCTCTCTCTTTAGCGCTGTTGTTAATGCTTTCTCTTGGAATAATTCCAATCTTAATCTTTCTACTATTCTCTCCCCCAGTACTCACATCACATACTATTTACATTTTTCCACTTAGGAAGTTATTCATTTGGGTTATTCCCCTATTTTGTGATCATCCTACAATTTTGATTCTTATTTTAAACAGAAATTTGGGCAAATCCTAAAACTATAATGTCTTTAACCTCATCGTAAATAACACAAGGGACTTGCACACTCTGTGACCAGTAGATATCCAACCTTATCACGCTTTCCTTACTTGAAATCTCTGGGAGGGAGTCTCTGGGAAGACCCAGTAAGCATAGCATCCCCAGCACTTCACCAGCCTTGGACTGGTACTTTAAATGCCAATGTAAATGCTGTTTCTGCCCCGAAGACTTCGGAGTCTGAGTGAAGTGCCTCACCCAAGGGGACACAGAATAGTTTTAAAGGACTCAATCCCTAGATTCTGACCTTTTGTGTGTACTCTTCAGTGATAATGGTCTATCTAAGAAACCAGGGCAACTCCAGGCCAGAAATACTTGGTCGGATCCCATGTTCTCCTTCCCTTCCCTCATGCCCCATTCACAGTTCACAAAATCAAAATATGTTTCTGTCATCTCTGTGTACTGTTGCTCATTTCCCTGGAGTATAAACTTCCCTCAAACACGTAATAGGTAGTCATTCAAAATATTAGTGTTGGCAAAAATTTTTGTGACCCCTTTGTGTCTTACCCTGTGTTGTTTGTATTCTGTGAGAGGCAAACGTAGCATTAGAAATAGCATACCCTGGTGCATGCTAAGCTGTTGATAGACATGCTGTACAGTCAAGCAAGAGGAGAGTTACCAAATGTAGCAAGAAAAAAATACAGGGTGCAATTAAATTTGAATGTCAGATAAGTAGCCAATAACTTAGAATAAATACACTATTAAAACCCTGAGAGCTATTTTCCTGAGATCCAAATTTAGCTGAGAATTCTTGTTTTACCTGGCAACCCTAGAAAAAGTAAGGATACTGTTTTCATCTATCTCTTTGACATTTTTTTAAAACAGATACAGTGTGCCTGGGGGATAACTCTATTAGAGAGAACGTAAAGATGTCGGTAAAAAGTTTGAGTGCAGAAGTACTTGATCTTATATAGGATATATACCCCAACTGGAAGATTTTGTAGAAATGAACACTATAAAATAAAAGTGTATAAACAGATTATAAAAACAAGATCTGATCATTGCCAGTGTCTATGCATTCAAAGTACACTATGTTGCCGATGAATTCTCTGTAGTTTATGTATGTCATATATCACTGAAATCAAGAAAACAAGTTTGGAAAAAGCATGTTGAAGACGATAGTATATATTCTGAATATATCCATTAAATAAGACACTTTAAGTAAAAGGGTAATACATGCAGCTTGGTAAATTTTAGAGGATTTTGGTCAAGCTTCTCAGAAATTAAGAAGGTAGATGACTCTAATGTCTGAGGCGAAAATTGTTTTCAAGGCAAATAGTCTAGTTTTAGTACTTAAAAAAGATTCAAGTGTCTAGGCAATCTATCAATCAATCATTAGAGATATGAGAGTTTAAGAATCACTAAACTAGATCGTGCTTTCTCATAGTAACCTCAGCAGAGTCTCTTACCTGCAATAACAGATAAATATATATTTACTGATGTTATATTTGATGTCTGTTTCTCCAGCAACAAGACTCATGGAAATAATACCAAACAAATTGTTTATCCACCATGAATCTAAATGAGGGACTGAATGGGCAAACGCATTCATGAGCAGGTTGTCTTTGCAGTCTTGGGAGTTCTGGTTTACCCAAGCACAGAGGAGGGGTGGAGCCCTGGCAAACAGCAGTGAATGGACAGCTTGGTAAAAACAACAGGCATACTATGTATTTGAAGGTTTTTTTCCCTCTTTCTTTTCCTCCTTTTTCCCCAGGGCATCATGTTTTACAAAGGTAAAAATAAATATAAGCCTGATTTGCTAAACTCAGTCTAGGACATAGAGTTGTAACTGCTCTTACACATGTTCTTCTCAGTGCGATGACCTTCTTAGCATGCAGTTTTGTGGTAGTGGACTAGTTCCTTCATCTCTGTACTCACTGAGAAACAAGCAGTCAACCCACCTCTTCACAGAGCCAGCCACTGAAACGTTCACTTTTTCTGTTGTTCCTCAACTAAAGAAATCATCTAAGTGCTCCAGACCCAACACGCCATATACTTTGGTATTTCCTTTACATCTCATGTTCTAACAGCCTGAAGTCAAGTCCATTTTTTCATGTTTCTTCTACCCATCTTCTAGAATGTTGGCCCTAACTAAATTGACTGATGGCTTGTTTTTAAGGTCAGCAGAAAGACTGTAAGATCCAGAGGCAGTTGGTGACTACAGAGAAATAGTGCTTTTCAGTCACAATAGGGTGAGTGCTCACCTGAACTCACTGTCGTTGTGACGGCATGCACAAAATTCGCACAAGCTCAAGCCAGACACAATCCCATCAGGGAGAGAGGATGTAGTACCAATTAACACCCATAGTTAAAGATCTATTGGCAATTTATAGCTCAATTTTGTTTAAGTGTGTGGTCCCTCCTAGGTCAACCACACACTCCAGTGGATACCCACACACCTGAAGTATATGGACAACAGAAATTGGATGTTTGTTTTGTTTTTTCTAAAGAGATGAGTACGCGAAGTTGGGTGATTAGGGGACAGGAGTTGAACATGAACAAAATACATTGTATGAATTTTTCAAATAATTAATAGCAAAACTAAGAAAATCCCTTTGGGGGATGTGCCTAGTCTTATTATAAATTGATATGCCATGTTTGGTTGCTGTGCCTGGGAGGGCTGCCCTTTTCAGAAGGGAGAGCAGGAGGAGTGGATCTGGGGGAGAGGGGAGGTAGGGAGAAGGGAAAGAGAGGAAAGGAGGGAGGGGAAACTGTGGTTGGGATATAATATATGAGACCAGAAGAAATAAAAAATGAAAAAAAATAAAAGGTCTCTTTTCCTCAGACATCACGGAAGAGGGGGGCAAAAAAGAATATAAGAGCCAGAGAACGCAGAGGAGCGATATGAAATGTTGTCTCCTGGGCATGCCATGGCGGTGGCATGCAGAAACTCACTGAAGCCATGGTTACCTGTACAGGATCTACACATGATCAAACCAATCAAAATTCCAGCATGGAGGGGGGAAGGAGGTCACAAGTAGCTTCCACCTCCTCCCCACTCTGTCCCCCCACCCCCCCACCCCCCACAGAGGAGCTATTGGCAGTTAATAGCTGTTGGGGGAGGGAGAGTTAGCATTTTTGCAGGGAATATATACATATTGGCAGATTGTCAATGTCCCTGTAGATGGTCCCACATCCATGAGCATACAGGCAACATTAATTGGATTCAATAAATTTGGTCTAAAATAAAAGAATATGATGTAGTTGGGAGGAAGCCATATTGGGGGAAACCAAGGAATGAGAAATGGATTTGGATATGATCAATATACATTGTATATACATACATAAGAGCTTTTCAAAGGATAAATTAAAGATACTTTTTGTTTTGCACCCATTTTTTTCTGTCTTGACACCAGAAGGCAGCATTGACTTTGTTAGCAATGATCTTACTGTAACCGGCAGAGTCACCTTGCATTTCTTAAAGGGAGATGTCCTTTCAACTTACGATGTGGGTTAAATCTTATCACTTCCATTTCAGTGAGGATGTGAGGAAGCATGGACCCTCCTACACTTGTAGCAGTGTGTTCCTTGGTACAGTTTAGAAAGAGGAGAATCACTGAAGCCAACATATTGTCACATCATTTGCTCTAGCATTCCCCTTTCCAGAGCCCACTCTACTCTCACACCCAGCAATTTCTCGTAAAGAAACGATTCAAAGTGTAAGCAATGAGGTAGCAATGAGTCAGTAAAATGTAGGTATAACATTAAGTCGACACGCTGTACAAATTTCAACCAAAGGATGTTTGTATCATGCAACAGATTAAGCCTAGGGCTGCTGAAAATGTAGTCATTGGGAAAAATATTTTCCCCCAAAATGTGGAACAGCTGTCACCAGATGTGGCCCAGGTGACAATTTTATGAGGTACATTGAAGGGCAGCATTTGTTTCCTTTTTTTCTATCTCTTCACCACAAAGCACTGTCCTGACTCAGAGTGTCCTCCCTCCTGGACAGACTTGACCCAAATCCTCGGGTCCTTCTCTCCACTGTGCTCTATGAGCTCCTGTCCTAGACCCTCTCTGAGGCCCAGCTTTATCCTTCCGTCATAGCTCTGCTCCATTTCCTGTTCACACAACTCTTCCTCATTCAGCAGTGAGCACTCCCTCTGGGGGCAGGGCTGTGGTAAACCCAGCTCTACCCACTTTATCTTCAACTCCCAACTTTGTCCTTTCCCCTAAACTCCAGTCTGTCTTTCCATCCCATCATTTTCTACCATAAATTCGCAAAGAAAAATCTTCCCGAATTATTTCTCACCCCTTGGTCTCCAAGACCTGCTCTCTTGCCTTCCTGATTGTCCCCAAAGTCCTACAGTGTCCATACTCCAGCCAAGTTCAATGGATTAGCATATGCATTTACTTCTTGAGACCTAAAAATATTCTCATTTTTTATGCTGACCCTTTTATGTTTCTTTGCTACTTAAGATTTTCTTCTCTTTTGATCCTTTTCATTCTTAACTGATGTTTCCTTGTTGTTTGGTTGGTTTTACAAGCAAGGCTTCCTCAAATATCTTGTCTGACAGTTAAGAAACAGTCATAAATGTCATCTAGATATATTTCTACATCACTAATGGGCCAAAAATGGTTTTCTTTCCATAATGGTAGTCACAGACAGATGATGGCAGGCCAACCTCTTTCTAAAAATATATAAGAAGTAAAGTGATTTAATTCGTGCATCCTGGTGAACTTGTCAAGTAGAAATTAAAGAGTAGTTAATATTTCCTAGAATATCTATGATTTAGAGTTGTGGGTAAATAAGACAAAATACAAGTAAGCATTTTAAAAAAATAATTTAAGTTAATTTAATTTGAAAGTCAGTGTGATCTAAAAGAATTCTTTTAGAAGTTGGAAGTTGAACTGTAATTAATAATATATACTGTTGACCCATTTGCACTAGAGCTTAGGTTTCTTTCAAAGGATTACGGAAGTACAAAAGTAGCCATTAATATGTGGCCTGTATAGTGATGAAATGCAAAAGCTCAAATGAAGTCCTTGAAGGAGCCAGGCAAAGGCAACACATTTGCAAAGGCAGGAAGCATTTAGCATACACTTCAGACCCATTGGTGATTACACAGCAGAACAGCTCCTCTCATGATATTCTCTGTGTCCTCTAAAAATGTCAAGGTGAACTGGATCGAATATAAAGCTTGAAGTACAGTGACCAGCCAAAACCATACACACAAGCACCTGGCAAGAACATGGAGAGTTTAGTGTTATTGATACAAATCAACTTTGGTGACAGATCATCACCTTATATCCTACACGGGACTCTATACATTTTATCCACAACTGTCAAGGATTAAGTGGTCCCACATTATTTAATTTACTTTCTTTTCTTTTTGCTTTGCTTTGGTTTTTTTTCCAGTACCAAAGACTGAAGTCATAGTCACATGGCATACATCAAGAAAATACTCTACCATTAAAATAGAGTCATATCTCTCACCTTCATTTTATTTAACTAGTTCTCTGATTTTTGTGAATACCTCCCTCTCTGTCTCTGTCTGTCTATCTATCTATCTATCTATCTATCTATCTATCTATCTATCTATCTATCTCTCATGTGTGGGGTGGGGTATGTACGGGTGATTGTGGGTGTGGGTGTGATGTTAGGATGCTAGGGAATGAGAATCCAGGGCCTTTCATATGTTGGGCAAAGTGCCCTAGTACTGAGATACTCCCAAACCAGACCCTTATTTTTCCACAGACCGAATCCTTACTATAAGTATTTTTAGCAAGAATTTCTTTAAAATGCATTGCATGTTATACATTTCCTCTGTTCTTTTTTTAATTTAATTTCTTTCATTTTACATATCATTTCCAGTTCCTCCTCCCTCCTTTCTCCAGCCCTCCACTTCCTCCCAGTCACACCCCCATCCCCTCCTCATAGGGGGCAAGGCCTCCCTTGGGTAATCAACACAGGCTGTTATACCAAGTTGGGGCAGGACCAAGCCCCTCCCCGCTGCATCATGGCTGAGTAAGGCATTGCACCGTAGGGAATGGGGTCTAAAAAGCCAGTTTGTGTACCTGGGATAAGTCTTGGTCTCATTGCCAGGGGACCCACAAACACATCAAGCCATGCTACTGTCACCCACGTTCAGAGGGCCTCACTCTGTAGACCAGGCTGACCTCGAACTCACAGACATCCACCTGCCTCTGCCTCCTGAGTGCTAGTATTAAAGGTATGCACCACCACCACCCACCCATAGCACTTTTACCTTGAGGGTAACCAACAGCTGTCTGATTGTACTTAAGGTGCACTCAACAGAGGGAATTCATGTCTGGTACTGTAAATCTAGCGGACTACTCATAACTGGAGAGGTCATGGACCCTAGAGGAGAAAGTGCTACTGCCAATTGCCTAAATCAATGTAATTCCAAACTATACTCTAAATAGTTATCTGTATACCCTCAGACAAATGAATTTCTCACACTCATCAGAGCAAAGTCTTTTTGCAACAGATGGAGACTACTACAGAGATCCACAATAAGTGACCATGAGGTGCTCGTCACAAGTTGATAAACCTACAATACAACCTCTACTCCTAAGGCTCAGAAAATACCGTGGAAGAGGGAACACAAAAATTGTGAGATCCAGAAGAACAGGAGGTCTGCTGTGAGATAGTCTCTTCCACACAAGGAGATACCAAATTTTATCTATAGTATCTGTGGGTATATGTGGGTATTGAAACATTTCCTCAAGGAGAATCAGGGATGCTTGTGAAGGAGGAAGGCTGAAACTTGCAAGATGCCCTCCCTATAGTCAGCCCCCATGATCTCGTAGGGAGTGGCACTACTAGGATGCTTGGCTTTGTTGGAATAGTAATGGCTTTGTTGGAGGAAGTGTGTCACTGTGGGAGTGGGCTCTGAGGTTTTCTATGCTCAGGATAGTGCCCAATGTCTCAGTCAACTTCCTGTCACCTGCAAGATGTAGGACCCTCAACCATATCTCCAGCACTACATCTGCCTACATGCTGCCATGCTCCCTGTCATGATGATAATAGACTGAACCTCTGAAACTGTAAGCGAGCCACTCCAATGAAATGTTTTCTTTATAAGAGTTGCCATGGTCATGGTGTCTCCTCACAGCACTAAAAACCCTAAGACATCACACCACACCACACCACCACACCACGCCACCCCACCCCCAGCTTTACAGAAGGAGTAAACAGCTGCTAAGGAGGAAACTGACCAGCTGATTGGCAGAGCAGAGACTCTGAGACCTGCTGCACTTCTGCAATTGATACAGAAAGGTCCAGGGATGCAGCTTTTCTGGGTTGTCACCCTTGCAGGGTTGGACTTGTTGGTGATGCGTTTGCTGATCACTCACCCCTGCTCCTGTCAATCACCCCTCACCCGTACTCCTATTAGTAACCCCAATAAAAGCTCATTAGCTCACCAAGCTGGACCTTGGTACCAATGTTACATTGGTTTGACTCCAGTTGTTCCCTGTAAGAACAGACCTCTGTGGGTTGCATCTCCCTCAGGAAAGTCTGTCATATAGCAGTATCTATTTTATAGACGTGTATGTATTTTAAATGAGTTATCATTTAGGATATTTGAGATGCATAGTGAAGGAAACAACCACTACAGTGAAGGAACAACCTGCAGAATGGGAGAAAAATCTTTGCTATTTATGCATCTTACTGAGGATTAATAT
The DNA here is from genome assembly GCF_949786415.1 of Peromyscus eremicus. NCBI lineage: Eukaryota > Metazoa > Chordata > Mammalia > Rodentia > Cricetidae > Peromyscus > Peromyscus eremicus. Next base: position 28,081,080 of record NC_081437.1, read on the forward strand.
CTAGAATATATACAGAAGTCAAAAAAAAAAAAAATACCAAAGAAATCCAAACAACCCAATCAATAAGTGAACTAATGAAATAAACAGAGTTCCTAAAAGATGAAGTAAAAATGGCCAATAAACACAAGGAAAAAAATCCACCCTCCTTAATCATTGGGGGATAAAAATGAAAACTACATTACAGTTCCATCTCATATCACCCAGAATGGTTATCATTAATATAATAATATCATAATTAATATACTAATAAAACAAACAGCAACCAATGATGGTGAAAAATGGAGGAAAGAGACCCCTTACACACAGCCCTGAGACTGTAAATTAGTCCATCCACTATGGGAGTTTCACAGAAAACAAAATGAAACAAAACAAAAAAACAGAATTTTCATATGCCCTATTACACCACTCTGAGGTATACACTCCCCCAAAAACTCTAAATCAACAAAGTTGCACGTAAACACCTACATTTCACATTGGCCAGGTTATAGTATCAGCCTAGCAATCCTTCAACAAATGACTAGATAAAGAAAATGTGGCACATACACACAATGGAGTTTTCTTCAGCCACAAAGAATAGAGTTACATCGTTTGCATGAAAATGGCCACAACTGGGGAGCATCAGGTAAAGCAGCATAAGCCAGATGCAGAAAGGCAAATACTGCATGGTTTCTCTCGTTTGTGAATCCTAGATCTTGTGTATAAACGTGACTATGTATATATGACACTAAAGCAGGAGTGAGACTGTGGGAAGGATGGGGAACAGTAGGAAAAGGATGGAGGAGAAAGGGAAAGTAATGAGGAGTAAATACTGTTAAAGTATGTGGTGGTTTGAATGAAAACAGTCCCCATAGGCTCACGGGGAATGGCACTATTAGGAGGTGTGGCCTTGTCGGAGTAGGTGTGGCCTTGTTGGAATAGGTGTGGCCTTGTTGGAGTAGGTGTGGCCTTGTTGGAGGAAACGTGCCACTGGGGGTGGGCTTTGAGGTCTCAGATGCTCCAAGTTAGATCCAATTCTCATACTCTCTGTCTCTGTCTCTGTCTGTCTCTCTGTCTCTCTCTGTCTCTCTCTGTCTCTCTCTCTCTCTGTCTCTGTCTCTGTCTGTCTCTCTCTCTCTCTGTCTCTCTCTCTCTCTCTCTCTCTCTCTCTCTCTCTCTCTCTCTCTCTCTCTCTCCCTGCTGCCTGCTGATCCAGATACAGAACTTGGATACTGCCATGCTTCCTGCCATGACAATAATGGACTAAACCTCTGAATCTGTAACCAGGGCTGATTAAGTGCTTTCCTTTATAAAAGCTGCTGTGGTCTCGGTATCTCTTCACAGTAACACTGAGGACACTAAAATAAAGTACATGGTGCCTTTGAGTGAGGACACCTTTATGAAACCTATGTCTAGATATAATTAGCATGTGCCAATAATAAAATTAAAATAGGTATGGATGATTTTTTTAAAGGAATAAATGAGCCAGCCTCACAAGCATAAGTATCACATGTTCTCTCTAAATTGCACAATCTAGCAGAAGAGAAGACAAGGCACAGAAAGGGGAGACTGTCAAGGATGTAGAAAGACAGAGAAGAGAACAAGATGGAGGAGCTGAGCATGCTCAAAGAACATTCGTGGAATGGGAATGTCATCTGTACAATACACACAAGTCCAAATAAAAGCTTACCATTTCACCTAAGACATTCTGAAAACTGGAAACAATAGTAATGGAGAACATGTCAGCCATTGCCAGAGGTTGAGATGGGGACGATTTTATGACTAATGGCAATGTGAGGGAACTTCGGGGATGAGGGAGATTTTCTTTATCTTGTGGTAGCTACACATCTCTGCGTTTGTCAAAACTTCAACAGTTGAATGCTGAAGAAGAACGGATTTACTACATGTAGTTAAAGATAATCTGTAAACTCTAATAAAACAATTTGAGAGTCGATTAAAGGCAGCTATTACTAAATATTTAACACAAAATGTGCTGTACGGTGATCATATTCCTAAAAAAATAAAATCCCACAAGTGTCAGTCACTCTAGTCACAGAAAAAGGCAACACATGCTAGCGCTCTATCAGAAGACTATAAACTTTTTATTTATTATTATTATTGTGTGTGTGGATGGTGTGGGAGCATGAATACCACAGTGGGGTTGTCAGAGGACAACTCTGTGGTGTCACCTCTCTCTTTCTACACTTATATGGGTTCTGAGGATTGAACTCAGGTCATGAAGCTTATGAACTGGCAAGAACTTTACCCACTGAGTATCTCACTCAACAACAACAACAAAAAAAAAACTTTAAGAGGCATTAACAAGCTGAAACTGCATCAGTAGATTGTTGGCTCCAATTATTTACTGATTTCTGGAGGCCAGAATTAAGAATGGTTCCCACCAGACAGTTGCAACCTGTCACTAAATGCCTGCTTTACGTTCCAAAGCCTGATGAATCATTGCTAAGGGTGGGCAAATGCCCTGTGACCCTCGCCATGCAAATGAAACGTCTGTGCTTTAAAAAAGCTGATGTGAAAACCAGAAAGGAAATTACCTGTACCATGTCTTGCCCCTATCTTAACACTTACCACTTTGAAGCCTAGTTGTCTATCTTGCCTGTCCGTCTGTCTGTATTCTCAGCATGTAGTAGCTACAGAATAAATAACTATGCATTGAGTGGCTACCTTCCAGGATGACTGATTCCATAAGCACAGGGATGGCAGCTCCTGCTGGTATGGTGGACCTGGCACAAAGTAGGTCCAGGCAAGCATTTAGAGTTTGATGAAGAGAAAGTAAGATGCAGCTCCTTCCGTGGACATTTCCCACATCTCTGCTGGAAAGACCTTTCCACAAACTTCCATGTCCTCTGAGAGTGCTTAGCTCTTTCCTTCCAGTTATCAGCATTTGTGTCCCACTTCTATGTCTGCACCATGGGACCTTTTCAGTGTCATAAGAGAATGACGTATTCCCATAATTCATCAGGGAGTGGTATCAGAAAAGTGGAAGGAAAATCATGTTCATTACAAAAGTAATTTATTTAAATATTTTGAAAGTGCCATAGCATCATATTGACTTTTGAATGTGCAACTTAAAGCCATTTGAAGTAAATCCCACTTGCCTGTCCTGAATTATCTGGCAGCAAATGAGTAGACCACAGTACATCTCGCCCTGCCGCCTACAGGGCGAGTGTTCCTGTCTGCTCAGCTACTTTCCGTTAAACCCCAACGAACAAAGACAGCTGCCAAACATTTTCTAGACCGTTTGTTCTGTTTATAAACAGAAAGTGTACACTATTTAACAAGATGTAATCATTTGCAAACTAGATTTATGCAGAATGAAAGAAGTGAAAGAGAGAGGAGGGAAATTAATTCAAGTCTTAAGTGCTTAATGACCCCCATTAATTGAGAGAGAAGTAATTTCAGAAATTAAACAGAAGGTGTAATGGCCTTGGAATCATTAGCTTAGTCTGGGAGTATTGCTAATGTTTACCAGGTGATTTTGTTCTGAACTGAGAAATGAGACTCGGTCTAATACAATAGTTCTTTAATCTGGTTGAGCCTAAGGGACACTTGGAAAACTACATAGATCCCAAAAGTCTGTTCGTATTCCCTAGACCCTGCAACGTGGGACCCACATATGAATTTGTTTTAAGATGGCTAACTGATTCTTTCAATATTTGTGTTGCAGATCTGGGGGGTCAGGAAGTATGTAGAGCACACTTGGAGGCCAGAGGACAACCTTGGGTGTCATCCCCAAGAACACCATCTACCTCCTTTGTGACAGGTTCCCTCATTAGCCTGGAACTCACTGATTATGGTAGGCTAGGCTGCATTGACAGTGAGCCCCAGTGATCCACCTATCTCTGCCTTCCCACCACTGAGATTACAAGCACACACCAGCATATCTCCCATGTGTATATGGGTTCCAGTACTTGAATTCAGTCCTCATGCTTGCAAGGGAAGCATTTTACTGGCTGAGCTATCTCCCCAACCCCTTTTCCATCTTTTGATTAATCTAACCCTGTGTAGACATTATTGCTTATTCTGGGTACTACTGATTGTTGGGGATGACCAGTTGTTGGGGGAAGCGTCCCAAGTGTCATATGATGTTTAGTGCATCCCTGGCCTCCACTCAATAGCACTAATTTCTTTTGCATTATATGAAGTAAGATGTCCCCAGGCATTGCCTTTTTCCTTTGAGGGATAAAAATCACCAGCAGTTCAAAATACAATTTCCATTTTGAGCAATACAATCTGAGGGTGTTCACAGCAGCAGAGAAATGGCTTTGTCTGCACTGTCCTGCACTGTCCTGCATGTCCTGTGCCGTCCTTCGCTGTCCTGTGCTGTTCCCACAAACACCACATGGCTACTGAGCACTTGAAATGTGGCCAGTGCTACTGGGAACTAAATTTTGTTTCATTTTATTTTTAACGAATTTCGTTTTAAGGTCATATGTGACTAGTAGGCATTATATTAGACAGCATAAATTTACCCCAGATCTGCCTGTAAGCAATACAGCCCATACGATTTCCCCCAAGTGCTTCTGAGATCCATTATGTCAAACTAATGTGTATGAATATGAAAATCTTCCTACCTTCCACTGCCTCTGAGAATAACCTTAGGATATTGGGACCAAAAAGAGATCTGCTTGCTCTTTTGTTTTCTAAGGGTTACCTTGGAAACAGTTTGGTTAACCGTCTTCAACATGCGGGTTGTCAGAGTGTAAACAGTCTGTCTGGGGGTGGGGGGGGTCTTGTGTCAGTCCCAGTAATAATCTCCTTTGAGTGTCAGTCAGTCCTTAACAATTTCTTGAGTAAAATTTTCACTGTGGTCTTGTTTGCTTGGGTTTTTTTTAATCAATTATTAGCAGATTAAACACATAAATAACATATAATCCAGAATATCGTTTCTGTTTTCCCAAGAGAAACAAAAGCATGTCCACACAAACACTCATATTCAAATGCTGGCAGCACTATTAGTAATAGCCCAAAGGTGGAAATAACCCAGATGTTCTACTGGCGAACGGATAAACAAAATATGCTGCAGACACACAGTATACAATAGAAAATTACTTGGTAATTAAAAGAATAAAACTACTGATTTGCACCACAGCCCAGAAGAATATTAAACTGATGCTAAGAGAAAGACACTGGTCACAAAAGACCATGTGATCCCATTTACCTGAAGTGCGCAGAATAGAAAATTCTGTAGAGCAGAAACTACATTAATGGTTGCCCAAGGCTGAGGTGAATAGATGGGGGAAGCTGGTGATGGTAGATAACAGATATCAGACTTCTTCTGGAGGTAATGGAGAGATTCTAAAGCTAAATGATGGTGATAGGTGTACAATTCTGTGGCTGTGCTTATAAAACTATGTGCCTTCTTTGCATAAATTACATGTTAAATGAATTATATCCAAACTAAGGTAAACTCTAGCACATTGGTGAACCCAATAAGAAAATGTTTAAGCATGCTAATTTGTGATATATATATATATATATATATATATATATATATATAAACACATAAATAACATATAATCCAGAATATCGTTTCTGTTTTCCCAAGAGAAACAAAAGCATGTCCACACAAACACTCATATTCAAATGCTGGCAGCACTATTAGTAATAGCCCAAAGGTGGAAATATATATATATATATATATATATATATATATATATATATATATATTGCACAAGAAGTAGTATGTGGAGTGTGTGTATGTGTGTGTGTGTGTGTATGTGTGTGCTGAAGGTCAATGCCAAGTGTCATCTTCAACTGTTCTCCACCTTATTTAAAAAATAAAAAAGATCTGTCATTGAACTCACGAGTTGGCTAGAGTAGCTAGTCAACAAGTCCGTCCCTCCCCACCCCGCAGTGCTGGGATTAGAGGCACATACTGCCATGCCTGGCTTGTACATGAGTGCTGAGGATCTGAATTCAGGACTTCACACTTGTGCAGCAAGCGTTTTACCTAGAGACCTAACCCCCTAGCCCTGGAAGTGGAATCTTGAAAACATTATTCCAAAATAACCTATCTGTTATCCATCACCTCCTTATTTACAGAAAAACTGATGTGGCCCTGATATGTGTCCAAACATGAGCTGAAAACTGAGATCAGTCCTAATTCATCAAAATCATCCAGCTCTAGCAGATTATGGGGTGATGTACACATGTAAAAACACCATTAGGGTGACCCCAGCCTGCACTGACTGGACCCATTCTTGTAACACCCGATTCTTCTCGGCCTCCAAATCCTCCTCCAGAGTAATGATCACTTCCCGAGAGAAAAGATTAATAGGAAAAGATGTTTCCAACATCCAGCCTCATTCTGTCACAAGGCAAGCTGGTCAGATGTTGCACTGGGTACAGGTGCCACCTTGAGTCGATGAGCATAAGCAACCTGGGAAGGCTGGAAGTTGTATGTGGTTTTAGGGTGGTGAACTCTCCCTGCAGTCTCAGAACCCATTCTCCACTTCTCAGGGCACTTACATATCAGGTCAGCTTTACAAGAAATTAATACATTTCTATTCTAGGATCTCATGTATAAAATGAGGGCTCATATGGAAATGAAAAGTCAGGCTCGAAGTGCTGGCTAATGGATGTTCAGGACAGCATGGAGTATACAAGAAGGAAAAGGCAGAGACGAATATTAAGTGAAGTAAAATCTTGCCTCATGTAAACCAAAGAAAGAATCAAAAGTCACCATGGGCCAGGTGTAGTGATATGCGCCTTTAATCCCAGTACAGGGGCAAGGTGGAGACAGCAGATTTCTGAGTCTGAGAACACCCTGGTAGGCATAGTGAGTTTTAGGTCAGACAGAGCTACACAGTGAGACCCTGAATTTAAAAAAATAAATAAATAAGTAATATGCTTTTATGGGAAAAAAGATGTCCCATGAATTTAAAGCATTAAGTGGCTAAAAAGAAATGATATTGAATTGTCTGAGACAGGCAGACGTTCCATTTGGAAGACAAGACAAAAAAAAAAAAAAAAAAAAACAAAAAAAAAACCATGATGGAAAAATAGCAATTCAGCAAATTGTCACATGGGTTTAGAACAGCAACACCCCATGGCTGACAATAACTTCATAAGGATGTTCTGAAGCACTGGAAGAGAGAAGTTGGAAGGTTCCCAACAATGGGTCAGAAGCAGACAGAAATGTGAGTTTTCCCGATCAGATCATTGCAGAATATAGTAGTATAATTAATATAGTATATTTCATTGACTGGTCATCCTACTCTTCCGTGAGTCTGTAGAATTAAAAATGACAAAATGGAAGCACCAAGCTGTGTCTAAGGAGCCTTGTTTCCAGCCCTTCTTCCATTCACCTAGGATGTGAATGGATGCTGGGAGGATGGGAAGAGAGCTAAGGCACTTGGAACATCTCTGGGATGAGTTTGATCCTCATCTTCAGACAAGCTGGGTTGACAGTGCTCTGGCTTCCTTCTGTGTCTAATGACAGTCCTGATTCTCCCTGGCTGCTCAGATTTGGAGTGCTGAGAGCATTCTGCATGTGCCCATCCATGGTCTCTAATTTTTAAGGGCCTGTTTTTCATGCTTCCTCATTAGACCGTGAACTTTCCAAGAACTGAAACCTGCTGCCATTCATGTGACGTTTGCTTATCAAGGACGTCTTATCAAAGTTAATAGGAATGGGCAGGAATATTTTCCCATCTTGGGTGGATGGTGTTTCATTTGCAAGTGTTCCCTAGGGCAATTGGCTCCTTTCCAGACAAGATAACTCAAAGGTTAACCCCATACCTGGATTCTGCCTCAAGACCTTATGGTAAAACAGACTACCCTATATTACTGAAGTCTACTACTACTTATCTCCAAACCAGACGCCTTATATAGAATTACTCTGGTAGCATTATATTGGATATGGTATCATTATATTTGTGGATATGGTATTATATTGGTGGATATGGTATTATATTGGTGTATATGGTATTATATTGGTGGATATGGTATTATATTGGTGGATATGGTATCATTATATTGGTGGATATGGCATTATATTGGTGGATATGGTATCATTATATTGGCTTCCAGTGAGATGCTTTTTGGATGGTATGGTCATATGGACTTCATACAGTCAAACTATATCCCTGCTAACTGGCACAAAGGTGAGTTAAACTATTACTCCGGTTATGTTTGTGTTAAAGAAATGAATGTCTCAGAGATACCCACTGAGGCCAGAAAGAGGTCACATACCTTCCCTGTTCCCTATCTTCATGGGAGGGGTTGGCCTGGACAGGGCAATATCGTCATTGAAGATTATGATTAATATCTCAAGCATGTACCTAGATCATGATACGAAATCCAGAGGCTCCCCAGGATTTGTCCTGATTTTGTGTTTGATTTAACTCATTCTTTCTCTGAAAGGAGCTTGTCAACTGTAACATAATAGATGCTCTGGACAAGAAGCATGTTTTCATCAATTCCTGGGGTCATAATCTTTCCATTTACCCTCAGTACACATTATGGTAGACACTGTTCTTTTGTTCTGGTCTCGCTGTGTCAGTGTTGACATTCTCTCAGTTTGAAAAGAGACCGATAGATTAAACCTGTGGGTTTCCCCAGAGCCACACCAGCCGTTATCACCAAAACTGTAAGAAGACCTTTGGCAGCTCTCGCCCCTGTCACCCACGGTTCTGAAGTGAGAGAGATTTGGACAAAAATGCTCCACTTCAGTTTCAGAGAGCACATACACAGGTGGCCTTTGGACTGAAGAAATCTGTATTTGCCGAAACCTTTGGCCGGAGCTATAAATCTGTGTGCTTCGTGGCACGGATGTCTCTGACTCTGAACGCAGGACAAAGAGCGTTTTGCTTAGTCACACAGAGGGAAAAAAAAAATGGAAGCAGGAGAGACCGGTCTCCAAGCTGCTTGCCTCTGTCCCAGAGGTGTCCCTGTCTTTGGTTTTGGCCCCCCAGGTAGAGATTATTAGAATGTTAAGACTCTAAACATTCGGTTTTAAATGACACAACTAGGACCCAAAATCACTCCAAAGCCCACCATTTAAAATGATGATGAGTTTATATGTTTCATGAAATCACATGACCTTAAAGTAGCCAAAAGTTTCAGTGTCAGGGTGTCACTTCATTCTGAAAAGAGTGATGAAGCCACAGTGTCCCCAAGTCCAACAATGCTTAGCAAACTTGGTGAGCTCCCTTAAAACTACGTGTTTCTAACTCACAAATATATATATGGTTGTTGTTTTGTTTTTTTCCCAAAGGATTATAAGTTTTGTATTTCATAATCCTCTGTAACCTATTTCACCCACCAGGCTTTTTGTGATTAATGATAAACTTGTCCAATAACAGGCCACAGGATGAAAATGAAGCTGCAGGTTCTGATTCTTTTTTCTTTAACCCTATATTTTGCAGCTGATTGGAGAGGCCATTAAAGCATGCTTACACAAGGACTTGGTTCGCAGCCAGGTGTGAAAATTGGGAAATCGGGCCAGATCCTGGTAGCCTCACTTGGCAATGAGTGGGTCCTAGAGATGTGTTATATTACCCCTGAGTTCTTATCACAGATGCTAAAATCTAGGTAATTAAATCTAGGTAACTAAAACTGAGTTGCGTGGGGGGAAACAGGAAGATGAAAGTTTGTGAGCTACTGTTGACCCTGCACTGACTAGTGTAGCCAACAGCTTCTAGAGCTGCCCTGCAGAAGTAGAGACTGGTCTTGGTAGGGTGGTCTCTGCAAACAAGGGAGATGTCATTAGGTATAGATTGGAGTTTGGGTAAGAAAGAGTACCAGGTAAGTGATGACCTAGGTTCTGTTGGCCTTGGCTCTGTCTGTTAATTTTAATGACATTTAATGTGACAATTCTGACTCCTCCTTTACCACAGAAAAAGGAAACTAAGCATGGATTTTAAACACTGAAATAATTAGCATTGGTTCTCCATGGCATAATTCAGGTCATACAGACTTGAACATTCCCTACAGGTCACTCTAAACACACAACTGATACATGAATCAAGATAAGTATGTAGATACATGCGTGCTCCCACTAGATCCCTTTCTTCCAGGCTGGATACATTAAGCCTGGTACCCACTCTTTACTTCATCACTGAAAATGTATAAATGTCAGATACTGGTGTTGGCTTCTTTCATATCAGACCAAAATCACAACTCCTTCACACTTGCACAGGGAAAGCAGTAAAAAAAACAACTCAGCAAGGCTACAAAAAGTTGCCCATCCAAACCAGGGTGTGGTGGCACACACCTTTAACCCCAGCACTTGGGAGACAGAGGGAGGCAGATCTCTGTGAGTTTGAGGCCAGCTACCCTGGTCTACGCAGCTCCAGATCAGCAAGGACTACAAAATGAGTCACTGTTTAAAAAAAGAAATTACCTGCCCCCAAAAAAGGTTCAGGACCCCTAATCAACCAGATCATTTTAGACATCTTTTCTGAGATGTCAGTAGACTCTAAAAGTAATAAATTTAATTGAGTGTGGGGGTTCATATTCTCTAAAGATCAGGGACAAAAGGATTAAGAAAACAAGATTTATCCATTGTCACAAAGACTAAATTTCTTCATTAATACACATCCATTTGAAAAATTCTGTGTAGAACCAGAGAAGTTGAAGATTCTGTATGAAATCATCCAGTTTGTCCCTTGATTTTAAGTGGATCAACAAAGATTTCCTGAATGGCTTCCCATGCCTTCAGACTATGCTAGAGTAGGATTCAACACACAGCTTCTTTCAGATGCTGAACTGTTCCAAAGCATCCTTCCCAATACCTTACTGACACCAGCCATCCAGGTATTATCTAGCCTAAATCCTTCCTGGTATTTACGTGCCTATTTATTTATTTATTTATTTATTTATTTATTTATTTATTTATTTTGGTAACTTGAGAGTAGAGTGTGGCTCCCTTTGTCAAATATTTTCTCAATATGTGAGCTGTCCTCTTCTGCAACTCAAAACCAACAACAGATGCAGGAGAGACTCTCAGAGAATAGAGATTCTTTAATTTTCCCAATAATCAAAGCCAATCTTAAGCTAGGCAGTGGTGGCACATGCCTTTAATCTCAGCACTTGGGAGGTGGAGGCAGAGGCAGGCAGACCTCTGAGTTCAAGGCCAGCCTAGTCTACAGAGCGAGTTCTGGGACAAGAAGGGCTACCCAGAGAAACCCTGTTTTGAAAAAAAAAAAAAAACCCTAAAACAATAGCACTGCTTACTGTTTACACACATTCACTCTGTTACTTCGAACACTATTTTATACACTATTTTCGAACTCTAATTTCTTTTGTAATATAGATAATTTTTAAATTATAGTGAAGTATTGGCACCATATAGGGAAATTTGAATGTTTGTCCATGCTTATGTGAATGCACAATGGTGCAACAGTTGTAGAAAACAATGTAGCAGTTCCTTAAAAGGCCTTAAAAACAGAACCATCATGTCATCCATCAATTCTGCCTCTAGGTAGGTATCCAAAAGAATTGAGAGCAAGGACTCAGAAAGATACTTGTACTCTATAGAGAGGTTCCCACCAAGATTAAAACCTACAATCTTCAAGGATAGCTCCTTGAGACACAGGATATTCTATTCATACCAAGATTAAATATCAGGATGTTCTAAGGGGAGCTGGAGCATCCCATCCTATAGGGAAGCTCCTTAAAGCTTGGGAAGTAAATGACTGGAAAGGCTTCAGGAAGTCCCTGAAACTTACCAGGTTCACTAGGCTCCTCCTTCCCCAAGCATATAGGAGCAGTAAGGACTGCTGAGAGTCTCTCTCATGCAAGCTGAGCTGTCTGGAAGAAGCAGATGTTAGTGGGGCTGCCAAGGAAAGGCTCAGACCAACTGAGCTATTTGGAAGGACATCCTTCAACCTGTTGAGCTGCCTAGAGGTTGTGAAGGACTCTCAAGATTTCTAACTTTTGTGAATTGTTACCCAGGCTTGGGGGGCTTTTGGTGATACAACTGTCTCTGAGTCACTTCTGCACTTATAATTAATCTCTCACCCATATTTCTATAAATAACCCCAATAAAACTCATTAGTTCACCAAGTTGAACTTTGGTAGCATCCTTACTTTGGGATCTTGGTTCCCTATCTAGGCAACTAACCAGTTGTTCACTTCTCCCCCAAGAATATTGTCACATGACACACACCAACACCCACAGCAGCATCATTCACAATAGTCAATGGGTAGAAACAACACAAAGTTCATTGACAGAAGAACAAGTTAGCAAGAGAGAGAGAGAGAGAGAGAGAGAGAGAGAGAGAGAGAGAGAGAGAAGATCCAGCTTTAGTCAAAAATAAAAAAAGCAATAAATATATACTGCAACATGGATAAAACTTAAGAACACAATGCTAAGTGAAATAAGTCAGACAGGAAAGATCAAAGATCATGTAACTCAATCTATACTAGGTATTTGGAGTTCTTTGACTCAGACACAGAATTGTGTGGTGATTGTCAGGGACTAGTTGTGTTTCTGGAATGCAGACTATTTTGCATTTGGGATGATGAAACAGTTCTAGAGATGGATGGTGGTGATGGTCATACAACATAGTGAATTACTTAATACCACTGGACTCTATACTAACAGTGGGTTAACACAGTAAATTTTATGTTATGATTATTTCATCACAAATTATTTATCTTATTATGCTGAGTTCCATAAGGTCATGCTCATGAAGTATGCAATGCATTGTGGGAATATTCCCTCCCACACCCCATTGCCCTCCCCTATGTATCCCTCTTCCTATTGGTCCCCTTTGTCCTCCCAACTGGTTTCACTTCTAGTTCATATCTTCTGTATAGTTCATGTCCTTGATATATAGTCCTATATATATTTTATAGAACTATCAAGTCTAGGATCCACAAATGAAAGAAACATGATATTTGTTTTTTTGAGACTGACAGTTTACTGGCCTTGATCTCCAGTTTCCTCCATTCTCTTGCAAATGATGTTGCTTTGTTCTTCTTTATGGCTGAAAAGAATTCCACTGTGTATATAAACCACATTGTCTTTCTCCACCCCTCTCTGGATAGACCCAGGTGGGGTCCGTAACTTAGCTACTGCAGAATGCTGCAGTAAACACTGAAGATCAAGTATCTGTGATCTACTGACTTGGAGTCACCTGGGTAAATACTCAGAAATGCTAAAAACAGAGACAGAGACGACTAAGCGGAGAACATGGAGGGTAGAGATACAAAAGGGGCATTATGAACATTTCCATTTGCTTTGAGAAACTGGACAAATACCTAAAACAATCAAGACTAATAGATAATAGCATTGAGATTCTGCTCTCGGAAGTGAGAAAAGGGTAAATTGAAGTAAGTCTTTTACATGGAAACTATCTAATAACAGCCCCCCAAAGCCATCTTTATACAAGGATTCCATTTAAAAAGAATAGAGAACTCTCTGAAGTCTTCTTACGGCGAATCTCCATTACAAACTTTCAATTCCCTTCTCAGAAAAGCATATTTATTCAAGAGTGAAAACTGCAGACAGCCAAACTGCTCTTCTACTATTCTGTGCCTAGAGAAAATGCAGATTTTTTTGTATTATGCCTGTGTCAGGTGGTTCACAGCTGCCTGTACTTCCACCTCCAGGGGCGTCTTCCTCAGGCACCTGCACTAGCGTGTGTATATTCACACACCACACACACACACACACACACACACACACACACACACACACACGACTACAAATAATAAAAAAAAAAATTAACTCCTAAGAAACAATATCTGTGCCAAGTTCAGGAGCTACCATCGCTTTTCACCATTATCTTGCAAAAGAACTTAATAGGATTAAGACTTCACGATGATGCAGGCTTACCAGGGACCTTGCAATGGTCTGGGGGTCAGTGATCAAGGGTGGGTGGGGGTGTGGATTGCTGGTGTGAGAGTCAGTCCCTGCAGCATCTTCGGAGTGGAAGGTGGTGTGGTATCTGCCAGTCACTTACTAGCCATGTGGTGCTGAGTTTATTTCCTCATTAGAAACCTGGAAGTAACCTCCAGCACTGTCCAGTTAACTAAATGAGGAAGGATACCTAACACATAGCTGGTCCTTAGCAAACAGTACCTTCTGTCTCAGCTCAGGATGGCATTTCAGAATATTATAAACTAGATTGCTTTAAAAACAGAAAGCTAGGGCTGGGGAGATGGCTCAGAGGTTAAGAGCACTGGCTGTTCTTCCAGAGGTCCTGAGTTCGAGTCCCAGCAACAACATGGTGGCTCACAACCATCTCTAATGAGATCTGGTGCTCTTTTCTGGCATGCAAGCATACATGCGGGTGGAACACTGTATACATAATAAATAAATAAATCTTCAAAAAAAATAGAAAGCTACTTTCTCAACTGTAGAGAATTTAAGTTCAAAGGCAAGGTGTCAGCAAGTAGGAGTTCACTCTGCAGCCTCCCCTTGGCTTGTGGGCAGCTTCTGCCTTGCTCTGTGTTGATGTTACCTCTTGGTGTGTGCGTAGAGAGAGTGATGGTCATCTTCCGAACCTTGTCTAATCCTAAACTACCTCCAAAAAGCCCACCTACAAGCACTGCCTCAATAAGGGTCAGAGTTTCAATATACAGATGTGAGTGACAGATCATGACACGCAGTCTGTAACCCCTCTGTATTTAAAAATCACAGATCTTTCCTGCCCAGAGTTAGTTTCTACCAAAGGGATGTGAAGGAATCTATTCCAGGACTTCAGGTATAAGCTGGAATTTCAGTTTTTAGTCAAAGAACCCATTCTAGGGTTTCTCCCCTAGGCCCTGAGGCAGGAGTAGAATCAGTCTATCAAGTGTAAAGATGGGGTTACTATCCCCATCAAGGGCCTGGAGGGAAGTCATTATCTCACTGATACATTTCAGAGATGACAAAGAGTTCAGGAAGGGACCAGGTCTGCCAAGACCTAAAGTTGAATGGGCTTTGGATATAGAATAGTACACGCAAAGCTTAATTAAATTTTTCCAACTCACCAGAAGGTAGAAACACACCAAGGACCTTTGATACATCTGCCTTCACTCAGGTCTGATTGCTGTTGCTTCAGCAATAATGGAAATTGGCTGTAAGGAGACTTCTGAGAATTCTCTATCCTTTTTAAATAGAATCCTTTGTATAAAGATGACTTCAGAGAGTTTTTATTACAGAGTTTCCATGTTAAAGACTCACTTTAATTCCCAGGTTCCAAATAGTTTCCCAAATCATTATTTCAAACTTTGCCTCTCTCTTCAAACCCATTCCCTCAGTCATTCACTCCCAACATCACAGAGAAATCAAAACCATCAAGGATTCCCTCAAGCAGATGTTGGCTTTCCATCAACAGCTTTAAAGTGTATTCTAGCCCATGTGCTCTTTCATATCTACACCCCTGTGCCCTGGTGAAGGGAAACTGTAAGGTTTCTCAAAATGTGTGTGTGTGTCAACCTTGCCCCACCTCATTCTAACTCCTTTCAAAGATGAAAACCATTTTTTCCAGGGTTTTTGTCTCCTGCCTAGAAACACCCACATATCAGGCCATCACAAAAACATGCCTTCTTGATTCTAGGACTCCTTCTCAATACTTGTAACTTATTAACACTGGCAGGGAATGTTGTCTTTTATAATAATGGGCCTAACTGACCAGTCTTTTGCCCACCTTAAATCCAATGTCTCTGACTCATAGAGAAGGTTTATCTGATCACTTTAAGTGAAGAAGCATCATAAAATTATAAGAAACATTTTAATCAGTAAGTGAACTAATAAAAAACTAATAAAAAAGCTCTACAAGATTACTGAATACAAATATCAGTACATGAAGAGGAATTTTATTCCTGTAAAGTCAACGAATAGTCAAGACTGAAATGAAATAGGATTTCACTCACTACAGTATTTAAACAATATAATGTTTAGAAATACATTTAATAAAAAAGTGAAACACCCAAAGAGAAATAAATTAAGGAAAGAGATCAAGTTCTCACACTGTTGAAACTGGCAGATTTTCTGCTTCAGTGACAGATTTGATCAAGAAAGACAACTTCAAAATCTTACCTGGTTTCTTTGCCGATATTGACATGCTATCCTAAAGTTCATATGGAAATGCCAAGGAATTAGAACAGCCTATCTAGGAAAGCAATGATGGGACTGCATGAAAAGCTACTTTTAAAATGACTACATTCCATTGCAATCAACACACTATACGCCCGACAAAGAGCAAGCACAGATCAATGGATTAGGACTGAGAATTCATGTAGAATCCTTCACGTATATGGATCAGTGTTTTCACAAGAGTGCCAATGGAGGGAAGTAAATTAGGAAATGGTGCTGGAGCAACTTCAAATTCAAAAATGAACAAAAAGTTGAAATGAGAGGGCCCAGCTCAATATACAAGAAATACTGAAAATTAGTACTCATCATCTTACAATGACACACAAGTTGGATAATGCTAAAATCAATTATTATTTAAGGATGCTTCCAGGAGCTGGAATTGTAAGTTAAACAGCCAAATGCAAACCTGAAAAAACTTGAATCCAAAGAATTGGGGATTGAGTTACCTTAAGTAGAAACCACTGGAGTCATAAATTGATAGGGACATTTAAAGAGAATGTTTGGCGTATTGCTTGAGTTGAGTGTGGTCTAACTTGAGAGTGGGAAAGCCCTGGGGCCTTGAGTACATGGGGGAGCCTTGCCTATTCAAGAGCTTTACCTCCAGAAACCTCATACATTTTCATACTAAGACCCAAGAAAAATCTCACCACTGTAAGTGGCAGGGAAAAGCTCTTGTTCCTAAATGTCTTAAGCATGCTCTGTATCTAAGACCTGCTTCTCTGGATACGTCTTGGCTCCATACCCACTGTTCTTCCAATCTTCCCAATTAATCTGCCACAAAATCTCTTTAGACTAATAGATGATTATAGCAACATACAAAAGTTAAGTTTCTATATGCCTATAATGAACAAATAGAAAATGAATTTTTAAAAAAATGTCTTTTTTGGGTTTTCTATTGCTGTGATAAACACCAAGACTCAAAGCAGCTCAGGGGGAAAGACGTTATTTGGTTTACACCTCCACATGAGAGCCCATCACTGTAGGATGTCAGGGAAGGAACTTGAGTAGAAACCTGGAGGCAGGAACTGAAGCAGAAACCATAGAGGAATGCAGGGTACTGGCCCCCTCTCCTGGATTGCTCAGCTACCTTTCTTAGAGAGCCTAGGATGACTTCCCCAGAGATGGCACTGACCACAGTAAGGTGGGCCCTCAAACATCAGTCATCACTCAAGAAAATGCCCTCCAGACAGGCCCTGAGGTCAATCTAATAGAGGAGATTCCTTAGCTGAGATTCCTTCTTCTCAGATATATTTAGTTTGTGACAAGCAGATTAAAAAAAAAATCTATGACATCACACCCTTTGTCAACTTTGACACACAAACATATCTTTAAGACACATACTTTTCATTTCTTGTCCCCCCCCCCAGGAGCTCATATTAATATCACAATAAAAACCACAGTCCCTCTTTTAAAAGTCTCTCAGTCTTAAATAAATAAATAAATAAATAAATAAATAAATAAATAAATAAATAAGAACCTATAACAGTTTATAAGTTCAAGTTCCCTTTAAAATCCAAATGCTTGGGCTTAAGAGATAACTGGATAGTTAAGAGCAATGGCTACTCTTCCAGAGGACCTGGGTTTGATTCCTGACACCAATATAGTGACTGGCAACTCTCTCTAACTCCAGTCTCATGGGATCCACCTCCCTATTCTGGCTTCCATGGGCACCAGGCATGCATGTTGTGCACAGACATATATGCAGGCCAGGTAATCATCTACATGAAATAAATAATTTTTGAACTCCAAAGTCCCTTAACTGTGGGCTCCTATAAAGTAAAAAACAAGTTACATAATGTCTCATTTCAAAAGTGAATAGCCAAGGCATAGTTACAATAAGACCATAGCAAAACCAAACTCTAACCGTGTCATACCGTGTCATAGCTCAGTTTGCAATGTCGGGGACTCACTCTTATCTTCTGGGCTTTGGGTGGCCCCACCTCTCCAGCTCTGCCTTCTACAGCACACATGGCTTGTCTCACAAGCGCAGGCCAGCTCCATTCCACAGCGACTGCTCTCTTTGGTAGTCATACCACAGTTCTGGCATAGGCTTGGGTCTTGCCTGCAGCTGAGGCTGGATTTTCTCCAGTGGCCTTGTGCCTCCCTGTAGGAACTCCAACCCTATTGTGTGGAGCTTTACCCCACGGGCTTCAGTGTGCTGACTCTTAGGAAATACTCCTCAGGAGATTCTGCCTCAATGATACTGATCTCTATTGATCATAGATGATTCTGGCTTACCAGAATCTCTGGCCCACTAGAGGTTTTACTTCCATAGATTTTTAAGCCAAAGGATCACATGAATGGCCCCGGGAGTCTTCACTTCCTTCTGAAACTTCACAAAGAACTCTAAGACTCAACACTAAGAAAACAACACAGCTTAAAAATGGGCCAAATATCTAAACAGACACTGCACCAAAGAAGACGGAACTAAGGCAAAAGTCAACACATGGAAAGACACACATCATCATGCGTAATTAAAGCACTGCAGATCCAAACAACATTAATGTACTCTTACACCTAGTATCGTGTCCAGCAGACTGGCAAGGCCAATTACTAATGGCAACGCAAAGCAACAAATCTTATTCACTGCGGGGAGAAATCCACGTGGAATGATCACACTGCTTCAGCGCCTTGTGAAGCTTGCACACTAGTTTGCACACTCTTTGATAATCCATTGTCTTGAAAATGTATTTCCAGTCAAAAGCCCACATGCAAATATTTATAGCATGGATAGTCATAATTGCCAGGAAATAAAAACAACTAAGGTATCTGGCAAACTGTAATAGATACAAAGTAAACTGTGATATCACTGTACAATGGAATATTACTCAGCAATAAAAAAGAAAAACCACATAGATGGACCTCAAATACATATTGATAAATGAAAGAAACTAATTTCAAGAGATGCCACACATGTGGAATTATATAATTTTGATTCTATGACATCCTAAAGAGGGGAAATAGATACATAGAGTCACTTAAAATATTAGTGGCTGTTAAAAATTCAGAGAGAGAAGATTATAATTGGAGGAGGTAAAGTAAGTGCAGGGATATTTTTAGGAGAATGAAAATATTGTCCAAAATGCTACATGTTTGCCAATACCTAATAAACTTTGCAGCACCAAGAGAAAAATCTTTATGAATGCAAATATTTAAAAATAATTTAGGAAGTAAAGGAAACCCTCAAATTGAATGAATAAAAACTTTTTAAAAATATAGGGAACAAAATCACTGAAGAGAGGCAGGGGAATGTTGTTCATCAAAGTAAGCTTGGAAATAAATGATGTCTGTAAATTAAAAGCATATGTATGTGTGTGTATGTATGTGTGTATATGCATGTGTGTGCATGTGTGTGTGCATGTATGCATATGTATGTGTATGTGTGTATGTGCATATGTGTGTGTGTCTGTGTATGCAAGTGTGTACTTGTGTGTGTGTGTGTGTGTGTGTCCTATACTCTGGTTGATACAGCTTTTCAGTGTCAATACAATTCTGATAATGCTGCATTCTAGGACTGAACAGTTACAGGTTGGTAGAGGAAGGACAGAGGAAGCCAGGCCTTCCATTGTTGGAGAGGGAAATTATAAAAATCCAGGGGAGAAGAGCACAATGATTTATGTTGCATAAGG
This sequence comes from Peromyscus eremicus, assembly GCF_949786415.1. NCBI lineage: Eukaryota > Metazoa > Chordata > Mammalia > Rodentia > Cricetidae > Peromyscus > Peromyscus eremicus. The sequence continues at coordinate 28,100,742 of NC_081437.1, forward strand.
GGTAAGATACATTACAGTTCATACTTAACTTGATATAGATATGATATTGCATATGTAAATATATACACCAGTGTACACACAAATTTTCTTGCTGTAACAGCTCAGAAGGATCTGAGGCAATGATATGACTGGATCAAGGAGTGTATATTGCATCCAGATCTTGATTTCTAATACTGTCCTCCAGCACCAGGAACACTGAATGGGATTCCTGGACAAATGGTTGATTCTGGGAATGGTGTAGGAGGTAAAACACACAGTAATACAAGTAGTGTCGAAGGGCACACCAGATGTAACTGGAAAAGACTCCCTAATGGCCAAAGATAGAACAAACTGAGAAAGAAAAGGAGCTCGGGATTTCCCCTAATTTCACTTCTGTTTGCTGTGACAAAATATCCTAACAAAATCAATTTATGTTCACAATACCAGGTTACAGCCTCTCACTACAAGGAATTCACAGCAGAACCTGAGACAGATTCTTGCATCATGTCCACAGATAAGAGAAGAGAGGGAATTAATGCATTTGCTTGTTTGTGAGATATATTTATAGAACACGCATATACATATATATATGATATATATATATATATATATCTCACATACACACACACAATTTCTCCACTCTCATAGTTTAGAAGCCCTTACGTGGGGAATGGTGCAGCCCACAGTGAGCAGGGTCTTCCAATATCAGTTAACTAAGATAATCCCCCCATTGACATACACAGAGGAAACCTGATGTAGATAATTTTTCACTTTGATTTTCTTCCAAGGTGATTCTAAGTTATACCAAGTTGACAATTATAACTAAGCATCCCAGTATTAAACTACAAAGAATAAGATAAACATCCATGAATAGAATGATGCAAATAATGATAGGTTGAATAAGTACATAAATTAATAAGAAAGAAGTTACAAATATCCCATACAGAAATTCCAAATATTTATGAAGACACTATCCTCAAGGAGATTTACTATCATATCCCACTCTACACTTTGGAAAGATAGATAAAGACTTCTTTCTAAGTACACATACAAAGTGGAGAAACTAAGCATAACTTTGCAGTGGAGGAACCCAGAAAATATGGCTTCAGCCAGGTGACCAAAGTCAGCATTCACAGTTAGATAGCATGTAGTTGTCCTGTATAGTGTGTAGTGTGATGTGATGAAAATGTCACTTCTCATCTGGTCATCCTCTAAAAAAAAAAAGACACAGCTCCAGTCTAAAGACCTATAGTCATAACTGAATCATGAGAGAAATATCAGCTCAATCCCAACAGAGAGATACATTTTGATTCAATGTACTTGACCATTATTTCTCAAATCTGTCAAGGTCATCAAAACCAAAAAAGAAAAAAAAAACAATTCTTTGAAACTCTCACAGTCTTGGGAACCCTAAGGACATAAGGGAGCTGGATGTAAAGATGTCCCTGACGAGATCCTGGAAAAGAAAAAAATGAAAATCCAAATAAGTGATGGGCCTTAATGAACATACTCTGTTCATTCATTATAGCAAATATTTTACAGCAATGAAAGAAACTAGGTGCAGAGGAGCACTGGACTCTGTACTACCTTCCTAACATATTTTGTAAATCTAAAACTGCCCTAAAAATTCAATTTTAAGAAGTCAAATTGGACCCCTTCCTCACAGCGTGCAACTATGCAATCAGTGTATCAGATGCAACAATGAATCATAAACTGCTCACACAATGCCAAAGTGCTAAAAGATATTGAAAAGGCATTTGACAAAATCCAACACCTCTTCATGATAAAGGTTCTAGAAAGATCAGGAATACAAGGAACATACCTAAACATAATAAAGGCAATTTATAGCAAGCCAACAGCCAACATCAAATTAAATGGAGAGAAACTCAAAACGATTCCACTAAGGGCTGTCCACTCTCCACATACTTATTCAAGATAGTTCTTGAAGTTCTAGCTAGAACAATAAGACAACAGAAAGAGATTAAGGGGATACAAGTCAGAAAGGAAGAAGTCAAACTTTCATTATTTGCAGACGATATGATAGTATACATAAGTGACCCCAAAAATTCTACCAGGGAACTCCTACAGCTGATAAATTCCTTCAGTAAGGTGGCAGGATACAAGATTAACTCAAAAAAATCAGTAGCCCTCCTGTATACAAATGAAAAAGGGGCTGAGAAAGAAATCAGAGAAACATCACACTTTACAATAGCCACAAATAATATAAAATACCTTGGGGTAACTCTAAGCAAGTGAAAGACCTGTATGATAAGAACTTTAAGTCTCTGAAGAAAGAAATTGAAGAAAATATCAAAAAATGGAAAGATCTCCCATGCTCATGGATAGGTAGAATCAACATAGTAAAAATGGCAATCTTACCAAAAGCAATATACAGATTCAATGCAATCCCCATCAAAATACCAACACAATTCTTCACAGACTTGGAAAGAAAAACACTTAACTTTATATGGAAAATCAAAAAACCTAGGATAGCTAAAAGAATCCTGTATAATAAAGCAACCTCTGGAGGCATCATAGGAATCATGATCCCTGACCTCAAGCTCTACTATAGAGCTATAGTAATAAAAAACAGCTTGGTACTGGCATAAAAACCGACATGTGGACCAATGGAATCGAATTAAAGACCCTGACATTAACCCACACACCTATGAACATATGATTTTTGACAAAGAAGCCAAAACTGTGCAATGGAAAAAAGAAAGCATCTTCAACAAATGGTGCTGGCATAACTGGATGTCAACACGCAGAAGATTGCAAATAGATCCCTATCTGTCGCCATGCACAAAACTCAAGTCCAAGTGGATCAAAGACCTCAACATAAATCCAGTTACACTGAACTTGATAGAAGAGAAAGTAGGAAGTAGTCTGGAACAAATTGGCACAGGAGACCACTTCCTAAATATAACACCAGTAGCACAGACACTGAGAGCAACAATTAATAAATGGGACCTCCTGAAACTGAGAAGCTTTTGTAGAGCAAAGGACACGGTCAGTAAGGCCAAACAACAGCCTACAGAATGGGAAAAGATCTTCACCAACCCCACATTTAACAGCGGGCTCATCTCCAAAATATATAAAGAACTCAAAAAGCTTGACATCAAAATACTGAACAATCCAATTAATAAATGGGCTACAGAGCTTAACAGAATTCTCAATAGAAGAATCTCAAATGGCTGAAAGACATATAAGGAATTGTTCAACATCCTTAGTCATCAGGGAAATGCAAATCAAAACGACTCTGAGATACCATCTTACATCTGTCAGAATGACTAAGATCAAAAACATTGAAGACAGCTTATGTTGGAGAGGATGTGGAGCAAGGGTAATACTCCTCCACTGTTGGTGGGAATGCAAACTTCTACAACCACTCCGGAAATCAGTATGGCGGTTTCTAAAAAAATGGGAGTAAATCTTCCTCAAGACCCAATTATACCACTCTTGGGCATATACCCAAGGAATGCTCAATCTTACCACAAGGACACATGCTCACCTATGTTCATATCAGCATTATTCATAATAGCAAGAACCTGGAAACAACCTAGATGACCCTCAACTGAAGAATGGATAAAGAAAATATGGCACATACACACAACGGAGTACTACTCAGCATTAAAATCAATGATATCATGAAATTTGCAGGCAAATGGATGGAACTAGAAAATATCATCTGGAGTGAGGTAACCCAGACTCAGAAGGACAAGCATAGTATGTACTCATTCATAAGTGGATACTAAATGGGAGGGAAGGGATGGCCAGACTGCAACCCACAACTCCAAAGAGGCTAGCTAACAGGGAAAGACCCTAGGAGGGACACATGGATGACCCTGTGAAGAAGTGGATAAAATCTACATGAGTGGAATGGGTGTGGGGGGAGGCAGATGGCAAGGAGTGGGGGATGAGAACATAGGGAAATGGGAGGGTCAAGCTGGAACAGGGACAGAGTGGGAGGGCAGGGAGGAAGATACCATGATAGATGAGGACATCATGGGAATAAGAAGAGGCAGGGTGCTAGGGAGGCTCTCAGGAATCCACAAGGTTGACCCCACCTTGGTCTGCTCACAGTGGTCCAGAGGGTGTCTGGACCAGTCTACTCTGGTGACCAGCCTAGCAAATAACCTAGCTGTCATCATAGAGCCTTTGTCCAGTGACTGATGGAGGCAGACACAGAGATCCATGCCCAGGCACCAGGCTGAGCTCCAGGAATCCAATTGATGAGAGGAGAGATACTGCAGACGAGGGACATTAAGATCATGATGGGAGGACGTGCAGAGATGACTGGCCACACTAGTGGAAGCCCATGAACTGTGGACTGGTGACTGTGGAGCCCTCATGGGACTGGATTAGGCCCTCTAGATATGGAAAACGGTTGTTTGGCTCAAACTTTTTGGGGGGGCACCCAAGCAGGGGGATCAGGATCTGTCCCTGGTCAATGGGCAGGCTTCTGGAACCCGGTGCCTGTGGTGTGACACCTTGCACAGCCTTGGTGCAGTGGAAAGGGGCTTGGACCTGCCTAGGCTCAGTGTGCTGGGCTCAGCTGACTCCCCATGGGAGACCTCGATTTGGGAGATGTGGGGATGCGGGGTGGCTTGGGAAAGAGACCTGGGGTGGGAGGAGGGACGAGGGGGGGGGGTCTGTGGATAGTATGTGGAGTGAGTAGAAAATTTCTTAATAAAGAAAAATGAAAGAAAAAAAGAAAGAAGAAAAAAGATTATATCTTGGAGACCTTGTTTTCTTTATTTTTATTGTTTTTTAAGTTTGCAGACAAAATAATGGGGTTGATAGTGACATTTCCCTGTGCATGCTTCCTTATACTTATTGCTAATGTACCACGCTCCCCTAGTGCTCTCCCATATCCACTGCCCCCCTCTGGCCAGTTCCCTTCTCTCCCTTAGACAGTCGCTTTTCGTTTTTCCATATTGCGACCTTTGTTTCCTAGTCACTTCTCAGAAATGACGGTAGAATCACAAACGAGAAGAGGGAAGCAGGCACTGCTCAGACTTCATAAAAACCTGAGAGTGTTTGCGCCTTTTCACAGGGCGCCATCAAGGAGGTGCAAAGATTCAGCCAAAGAGTGGGAGCAAATACATATTTTCAAATCATACATAAAGGACTCAACGTCCATGCCAGGCGGTGGTGGCGCACGCCTTTAATCCCAGCACTCAGGAGGCAGAGGCAGTAGATCTCTGTGAGTTCAAGGCCAGCCTGGTCTGCAGAGCGAGTTCCAGGACAGCCAAGGCTCTACAAAGAAACCCTGTTTCAAAAAATAAATAAATAATCTCAAAAAAATGAAGACATTTAAAAGGACAAGTGACCTGAGCAGACCCTTAGAATCAGGTATCGATGGTTTGTCAGCACAGCAAAGATACCCATGGTCACTCCAGCACTGGGGAATTCGAAACTGAGACTACAGTAACATGCCATCCACACCCACTAGGATGGCTGTAACCAAAAAGACACATAGTGTGGGTGTGGAAAAGCCTAGTGCCTTCTTTCATCGCTGGTGGAAATGAAAAAAAAAAAATGGCATGAAAGGGCAACGGTTCGAGAACCAGTCCCCTCAGCATTTCTAATTCCACTCCTCTAGCTACCAGAGCGCAACAATCGCCTCTGGCTGTCTGCTGTAGTAGGATTATTGTGCTTAGGACATACAAGGTACGGGTGGCAGGAGGTCTCAGACTTCTCACTTTACCTCTTCAAATCAGGCCACTACAGTTCTTCCCTGTGAGAACTGGCTTGTCCTGTCTCTGTCAGAGATGAAACAACTCCCGTGAGATGGTAATGCTTGAACCAAATTCTCCTCCTTCCCAGCTAGCTGCCACGTGTTGAAGTAGACTCAAAGTACCTACAGTTCTTGTTTATGGGGGGGGGGGTTGTTTACTTTTCATTAAATTATCTTCCACATTCTAAAGAAACTTTGTGGACAGCTGCATTTTATCCATGCATATGTGTACGTGTAAGTGTGCAAGTGTTTATATTTGAAAGGTGATTATTCACGGAACAGAAAGGCAAGAGTCAGGTTTTACTTTTTACCTTTTTATGTTTTGAGGACCAAATCTAATGCCACCTACTCCCTGAAGAATTTACTGATCCTTCCAGAAGAAACTGTTTTGTTGTTTGTTTGTTTGTTTGTTTGTTTTCTCTAACATGTTCCATACATCTTTTTCCTTAGTTGGCTTCATTCACTTTAGTCATTCATAAAATTACTAACTGTGTCATAGCTTTTTTCTAGGGGTTAATTGGCTATGCAGTAGATGCCTAAGCTCTCTAGCACTTTTCACTGTGTGCAGATGACCACACTGTTGCATAATTTTATCTCTGCATATGTTTTCAATAATTGCAATTGATACCTTCTAGAAGCTTCACTTTCTGAATGTAACATACATCAGTGCTAAATTACTGAATGAATGAGTGAATGATTCAGCATAAGATTGTCTTTGTTGTGACAAGGGGGCCTTGTAACAAGGGGCAATCTGTTCTAGTTGTCAACCTTTTCTGATCACATCTAGAAGTGCTCCTTCAGGGAAGAAGTGTGGTAGAGCCAGTAGTGATCTAGACCCAGGAATCTTGGCTTTTGACCTGGAATCTACTACTGTTTCTCTTCACAGCCCTGGAGAATGTGTCTCAGTTACCTATCTGTGTCATCAAAGTTCTTTTCAGATCAAACATCATAAGATCCCTAAGATCATTAATTATTACACCAAAGGAACAAGCCATAAAGGTAATTGTTGCATCTAGAAAATGCACTAGTATTTAGTACTTCGCTGAATGCCTGTTCTATATAGGTCCTGTTTGGGGGACTCACCTGGAATAACTTATTTATTCCTGTTAGATCATTTCATTCTATTTCCAAATAAGAAGCATAAAATGATGAGATAACTTGTATATCTGGTGGCAGAGGCAACTCAGATCCACAGAATACGGCTCCAGAAGCCAAGTCCATAACTCTGCTTGTCCAAGGCACTTGAGTAGATACAGCTCCAAATTCCAGACTTAACATCTACCACGGCATGCTTCACTGAAAGATTAAGCTGTTATTGAGGCAGGAAATGCTAATTCAGGAGCTTCTGGTATAGAACACAGTCTTCAGGACAGCAGAGATGTTTGCTGATAACTTCACTTGAGCCAAGAGCTTCCGTTTATTTGACTTTGCAAAGTGGGACTGGGAAACCAAAGTCCGGAGAGACTGCTGACCTCACTTTTGAAAAGAACGTTGCTATTTCCCCCAAAACCTTATCAAGCCTGAGGGAGAAAGGTGAATCCTATGATTGCAACACTCCTGTTTTCCTCCTGCCCACAAGTTTTCCATTTGACTCGGCATCTCAAAATGCTTGCTCTATCTTTCCGGTCTTCCCCCTCAACTGGGTTTAGAAATTCACAGTGCCGCTGGACCCTAGCCCTTACCTCAGCTCACAAGTATCAGTTACAAGAAACCTGCTGAGATAGTTACACAAGCCTTGGAACCCTGGGTCAGGAAGAACGAGTCAACAAGGGACTACCATCACCGGAACCTGTACTTTGAGTTTAGCTAAGATAAAGTTGAGTCTCGAGCTAACAAAGATTGCCGCCAACCCACAGACTGTTGGCCTCTTCCTGCCGCTCCAGTTACACATTTCCCATAACCGTTTTTATGGTCTCCTTACCTTCTCCTTTCGTCCCACAATTCTTATTTCTGCCTGTCTTTTCTTTCCCAAGTGCCCGCAAGACTGAATCTTTCCCCTCTATCTCTACATTGATCATCTAGAAAAACAGACTCACAAAAAAATTGCACCAAAAAGTCTTGAGAACAAAGTATAAAACATGTATATGTGTGAGAATGTCACAGTAAGACCCATCACTATGTATTCTAACTTTAAAATATTTTTAAATATTTAAATGAATGCCTCAATGTGTATAGAATCCACTCATGCTTTGATATATATATATATATATATATATATATATATATATATATATATCCATCCCTGAATTACTCATAAGTTGATTATTCTGTGATTTTTTTTTCAGTGCCACAACTTAGCTACATACTTCCTCATACACAATGTGTATACCTCAGGGCAGGAGGAATTTGGTGTTTTCCCAGGACTGTTTGATTTATCTAGAAAACCATCCTAGGCAGTTGAAATCATGTCATATGCTTGTTCTGTATCCACTGATCCATTGTAGAGTATGGTGGAAATCTGGTCAATGAATTAAAGCCTTAAGGAAATTAAAGATTTGGAAAATGTAAAGAAACAGATGCCTCCTGCTTAGTGATTTTATTGGTCTTTCTGAAATGGTTAGGGACCAAGGGGTATCCAGCTGTAAGTACCTCCAACATTCACTGAAGAATCTGCTAAGCACTAGGAAAGTTTTTCTACTGGTTCATCTTTTAACTGACAGACCCTAGAATGAGAAGAAAACTGGACTATAACATATTATGCAAGATTAAGCAGAAAGCTCTTTCCAAAGACCGTGTCAAAACTCGGACATATTTGGGACCAGAGGTATTATTCCATTCTGTGACTTACCTATTTGTTGAATACTTTCTAGACATCCAGTGTGGCACTGGGTGAATTCTTGGCCTTTCTGTTACTATCACTTGGTTGAAAAGGCTAGATGGGTACACATCATGAATTGGAAATAGCTTTTGAGTTGGAATCTAGAGACTAATTATAGCTGTGTCAACACTTATTAGCCTTAAGACCTGGTAAAAACTCAGTGCAGAGCTGTGGTTAAGATTCACTTTAGATAGTATGTAAATTAATGAGTAGGGAGAAGTCTTAGGGGTTTTCGAAAAAAATGCAGAGTAAAATTCCTTATCAGATGTAATACAACCACACTGGAGTCAGACAGTATTTACCAAACAAGTAGCTATCTATTTAATGTGTGAGGAAATAAATCTAATGAACAATGATGAACATTGTTTTAATGAAATGAGACAGAAAACAGAGTGTATCACTGAAGAAAGATGTTAATAAGACACTGGAAAAGTGAAGAGTCTCTCATACTCATGGGCTGACACAATTAATACTGTGAAAAATGGCTATACAATCAAAAGCAATTTACAGATTCACTAAAATCCCCATCAAAATCCCAATGTCTTTCTTCATATAATTATAAAAAAATAATAAAACTCACATGGAAAAACAAAAGACTCTGAACAACCAAAGATGTTTAGAAAGAAATGTGCTGGAAGTATTCCCATGCTTGATTTCAAGTATACGACAAAACTATAATAACAAAAACAACATGGTACCAGCACAAAACAGCCATGCAGAGCAACAGAATTAAATAGAGGATCCAGATACAAACCCACACAGATAAAGTCATCTCATTTTCGACAAAGATATAAGAAAGACACATTGGAGAAATGATAGCCTCTTCATTGAAAGATGCTTGGAAAAATTGGATATCTTCATATAGAAAAAAGAAACTATATCCCTGCCTCCTACTCAGTACAAAGTTCAACCCCAGATGAATTAAAGATCTCAGCATAAGGCATGAAGTTCTGAGACTGCGAGGGAAATGTAAGGGAAACATTTCATGATCCAGGCATGGGCTACTTGAATACAACTCCAGTTGCTTAGGAACAATTGAAGTAACTAACAAATAAGAATTTATGAACTTAAGAAACTTGTGCATGGCCAAAGAAAACTACAACAAAATGAAAAGACAGCCAACAATATGGCAGAAAAGTCTTTGCAAGCAATACATCTTACAGAAGATTAATAACTAGCATTAACTAAAAAAAACCTGAATACCAAAAAAACCCAATATTTTTAAATGGGCAAATGAAATGGACAGAAATTTCTCAGAAGATGTACAGTTGGTCAATGAAGATAATCTAAATGTGCTCGACCTCACTGGCCATCAGATAAATCCATTAAGTGATGAATTCCAAACCAGGTTTCTATCAAAAGAGAAACAGATCAACAAAACACGCTACATAGATTCAGTGGAATTTTTCTCAGGCATAAAGAACAATAGACTTATTTTCAGGAAAATGCAAGCACCTCGGGGTCATCATTTTGAGCAAATTGTCAGTCTCCAAAAAGCAATTATCACCTTTTTCCTCTAAGATGTGGTTCCTAGATTTCATATGTATGCATATACCCACACATGCATATATGACATGAAATTAGAAGCAAAAAATGTCTATGGAAAAAAGGGCTAACAGGAGTAGGGGCTGAGAAAGGAGAGGCAAAAAGTCATTATTGCAAAAATATGCTTAAGGTATGTTATATACTTTCATTAAAATGTTCTTTTATAACCCAGTATCATGTATAATGAATATATGCCAGTGTTATATATGGCTATATATTATATGTATATATTATGTACATTATATATAGTTGCTATCAATATAAATAGCATATATATGTGCTTAAAAATGCTGACATATGGTATAGCATGCAGAGTAAGAGTAACTTTTGCTTCAGATAAATTTTGTTTCTATTTTATGCTTTTGTATGCATGTACTGTATTGTGATGAGGAAGCCATTTTTTAAAATTAATTAATTTCAAAAGTTTTTAAAACTACTGAGGTGAGGCACAAAGTTATTTGGATTCAGCATCACTGCCTTTTTATGACTTTATAGGTGGATTATGAGCTTAGTCCAACATTTCTTGGTTTCTATATTCACTCTATCCAGACATCTTGCTCTCCAGGACTTGTTTCTGGCAGACAAATGATAAGCAATAACTAGATAACATTGAGAATGTTTAACTGCCACACAAGGCCACTCTTCAGAAACAGCATGTCATGAACAAAAGGTAGAGCTGGGAAATTAGAATGAATTTCCAAGATGTCCCACTGGGGCAATCTGTGGGGAAAAGTGAGAACTGATTCACAGAGTAAGAAAGTGGAAGGACCTAGAATGGAGGACAGAGCCTGAGCCAATGGAGGTAAGAAAGTGTGGTCTGCCTGCGCAGTCTCCCTGAGACAAGAGAGGGGTTGCTGGGCATAAGCTTGGAAAGAAGCAGTATACATGTAGGATAGTCTCTTGCCAACTTCCTGCATCCCGTGAAGTTGTGTTTGCTTGGCTCACCCCCACTCTGAGCACCCACATAGAATCTGATTCTTCCCTTCCTTCATTATCTTCTCTCAGCCCTGACCCTGGTTACTATACATCCTTCCAACCAAGACAGGGCAAGAGGCAGAACTTCTTCAAAAAATTATGAAAAAATAATAAAAGTCATATGGAAAAACAAAAGACTCTGAACAACCAAAGATGTTCAGAAAGAAGTGTGCTGGGAGCATACCCATGCTTGATTTCATATGACAGAACTATAATAACAGAAACAACATGGTACCAACACATAACAGCCATGCAGAGCAACAGAACTGAATAAAGGATCCAGATACAAACCCACACAGATACAGTCATCTCATTTTTGACAAAGATGTAAGAAAGACATATTGGAGAAATGATAGCCTCTTCATTGAAAGGTGCTTGGAAAATTTGGGTATCTGCATATAGAAAAAAGAAACTATATCCCTGCCTTCTACTCTGTACAAAGTTCAACCCCAGATGAATCAAAGACCTCAACAAAACACAGAAAACAGCACAATGTAAAAAGCCTGGCAAGCTGATCCACCATACTGGTGTTCTTAATGTACCATACTTGAAGGAAACCTTTGCCCACAGGACATTCTCACAGAGCATTGTTATCGGCACTGACGAGTTATCAGTGACACATTCTACCTGCGTGATTTGGTGTGGCTGCACTGTTAATGCACTTTACAGGTTAGCCTCTGAGATGCTGCTGAGGGTCTGAACCTAGGGCAAAGGTCACAAATCAATGCAGGAAAGTGTACTTGAAGTCATCTCTCTGACCATGGGAAGACGCACAGCCTTGGGAGCTTCTTCTCTTCAAATTGTCCCCAACACACACACACACACACACACACACACACACACACCACATACACACACGAACACGTACATACACTTTCACAAACACGTACACACACACAAAGACATACACACAGACACACATACATAGACACAGACATACACATACACACATATACACAGAGACATACACACAGCCAAACAGACGACACACACATACACACAGAGACATAAAACACACACATACACACAGACATGAAAATAAATACACAGACATTAACACACACGCATATACACAGAAACACACACAGACATACACATACACAGACACACACACATACATAGACACACACAGAGACATGCACACACACACACACACACACACACACACACACACACACACACACATACACACATCTTTTTCTCACCCTGAAGGTTCCAAGGCTGGGACATAGACAAATTTGAAGTTATTTCCTGCATTCACTCCTATCAAGATTAATCATCGGAACCTATGACTCAGCACGCAGCTTCTTGATCTCATTCCAGAGACTCACTGCCAGGAGTGACTCTGGGAGTCATGTTTTGACATCTACCATTACACTCCCATAGACAGAGGCTGTTCAAGCAGCGTCATCCTAATGGCAGTGACCTCATTGACGACTTCCTCATTGTGGGTAATTGGGGTCGTTCCTTACATGACATGAAATAAGAGGGCCTGGACCAGCCTTCTCAGTCACCCTGGAAACCTCCCATCCTGAACACAGACAGTACACCATGGTTGGTGGGCATCAAAAATCCACAGATGGACAGTTCTAGAGCAGTGACGGTCCAGAAGGTTTTTCCACTTGTGCAATAGAGATCTGTGGATGAGAACAGTCCAGACCCATGTAGTCACTCATTCCCACCGTAACCGGAAACCTACTCTAGTCCAGTCTCTGTGGTAGAAAGGTGAAAGGTGAGCGAGGCATGCCCTCCACCCTGTAGTCATCTCAGTAAACAGCCGAGCTGAGGAGTTGGAAGGGTCTACAGGTGGAGTTCATGGGTCCACAGTTTAAAGTTCTACACAAAATTTAAGAGCATTTGTGTACTTTTTTATATAAGAAAACTCCAGTTCATATCAGATAATGAAAGGGATACATAATGAAAAAAATAAGAATCAGTTTCCTTGCTCAACTGTAATTTTTGTATTTCCATGGTAAGAAAAGTGGCCTCATACCTTAGATTGAAAACAAGGGAGGAAGTCCTTACACTAGTAGAAACTGTCATCCATGTGATGTCCATCCCAACATCTAACATTTAAAATAAGAATTCAGATAGCAGCTTCTAGCAGTCAAATTATATCTACTTTGATGGGATATGTATTATGAAGAAACATCAATTGGGCTGCTTTGGACAAAACTAAGGGGCAGCCCTGATTTTCCGAGAAGTTCTATGTGACATGTCACTGCTCCTGACAGCATCCATGCTGTTCCTCCAGTTCTGGTCCCATCATGGCAACATGTTCAAAACCAAGAAAACTGAACAGCGCAATTTATGGTCCTGTCATCAGAGAAGTGTTAAGAGTGCCCCCAAAGCAGACTCTGTCACTGACAGGAAAAATGCAGAAAGTAAAGACCATGTAGACCTCATCCCCAGGTCGGCCATCCTGTTCCTGTCTGAGTCGGCTTACTGCAATCCAAAGACCCATGTTCACAAATTGTTCATATGATCATGTGTGTATATATAATCTGATTTTTAAAAATCTGTGTCCAGGAAGCTCTAAACTTTATTCTTTTGTGGTGGTGAAGACAAGTCCTTTTCTAATTTGAGAACGTTCCTACTGTTGAGGAACTGGGAGGGAAAAAAAAGAGTTTACATGTGGGAATTGTCCCCTAAATGGCTAAAGAAATGTAACTGAAGTCTAGCTGTTCTGTTAAAAGATGAACTGCAGACTAATTCCACAGATCATAGCTTTCCAAACAATGTAAAACTGTTCATCAAAAGCAGTAAATTATATTTTTCTTTTTATGATAATCCTTCACCTGAGAAGAAATGGCATATGAATAATTGGGCTTGTTCTGGTCTAACTTATGGTAGGAAGCACCTTATAGGTAATTTATATTATCAAAACTAATTTATTCATTAGAAGTTGCAATAAGACAGGTAAAAAGTTGGATTTTATAAAAAAAAAACTAACCTCTCTATTTATTCTCAATTATTTTGTTAATAAATATCTTTATCAGAACCAGGTCATTACTCATAGAGTAATAAAGGGTGAAGTTAACAGTTAACCATATCATGTGTCTCCAATTATGTAATGTTGATTTGGGACAGTTGTGTAAGATTTGCACAAAATAAGTTCCGACTGGCTGCTCAGGTCATAGACGATGTCAGCTTTGTGACAAGTGAGACTGTAACGTGACAGTTTGGAAATATCCACTTAGTGCATGGTGGTGTATTTCAAATAATAATGGAAAAGATGATTAAAGCCTTCTCAATGGCATCTTCCAAATAGCTGGTCTGTCATTATTAACTGCTACATCCTTTTGCTAAGGAACTGAGCTGGTGGTCCCTGTAACAAAAAGTTTGCATTTCCAGGTCTAAACGACTCCCTTTTTTGAAATCTCAAAGAGTTTCATTCAATAACACCTGTAGCTTATTACTGAATCATAGAAAGGATGATAAAGTACACTGTGTGCCTTTGCCGGCAACATTTCTTAAAGAGCAGAGCTAGAAGGAATTCCTCGTGACCCAAAGAAAGAACATTCTTTTGTGTCTCACCAAGCAGCAGAAACTGGAAAAGATCTAAGGTGTGTGAAGGTTTTCCCCTTTATAGTCCCTGGAATGGAGTGGCCTACAGTAATAACACACAATGTGAGATCTGCCCACACACTAAATTTCTAAGTGTGTAACATGTTGTTGTAAACTGTACAAACAGCAAGGTTCTCACGCTCATTCACCATACTGGACTGAAACTTCAGTCTGTTGGTTAGTAATTCCCCCTTCACTGGAACCTTGGCAACTGCCATCTGTTCTGTCTCTGGACTCAGCTGCTTTTTTTTTTAAATAACCCATTCTAAAAGGAATGATGCAGCATTTGTCTTTCTGTGACCGGCTTGTTTCGTTTAGCATAACGTTGTTAAGATCCATCCACATCCGGTGCACAGTGAACACTTCCTTCTTTTCAATGTCCAGCAGAATCCTATTGCTCACACATAATCACATTTCCTTTCTCTTTTCACATGTGGATGAGCATGAGCTTTGCTTCCGTGCCTTCACTGTTGTGCACAGTACAGCAATAAACAAGGGATGTGAGTGTCTCCCTGAGACCCTGGATATCAAATCTTTTGAATAAATGCTCAAAAGTAAGGTGACTCTGCACACCAGAGGTCACAGCTTTGAGATTTATCAAGCACATCTGCGCATACATGATCCTTTAAAAGGTGAATTGGAATGGTTCCATTTTTACCTTTGTTAATCTTTTAAAATCCGTGTTGTATAAAAAGAAAGTACATCTGAAGAAATCACCCACTGCATGCAGGAAGCATTCCTATTAATGCTGAGACTTAATCAAATGACAGCTTTTCATGGAACAATGAGAATTGCCTCAGAGAGGGGAAATGGTGCACTTGTCATTTAAACAGACATCTAAAGGTTTGGCGGGAGGGCGGGGGTGGTAGGCTACTATAAATGACAGAAGTGAACTGATTATCAAGATATGATTAAGCATCAAATATTTGTCACTAAAGATGATGAAAGTGTTTTCTTCCCACATTCACAAAACAGAAGAGAGAAAAGGTTTTGTCAACTAATTAATTCATCCACACGTCCGGCGTGTCACATTTGAAATATCTGCAGGACATTGTGCCAGTCACAAACATTCTGCTGTGCCTGGCAGGCAGCTGACAAAAAATGAAAGTCCAGAGCCACCAATCCCAATTCTCAGAGAAACGGAGGGATGATTGGCCGGATGAGCAATTACAGTAAAGTGAATACTCACAGTAAAATCGGGTATTTCTATAAGGAAAATATATACCAAGCTCATGGACAGCACGGAAAGTAATGGTTAAATTTGCTAGGGATCTCTTTTAAGGCTACGGAGAGGAATGTAAGGTTGTTTGTCAAAGTAATGGGAAGGGAGCATTCCGGGCAGAGAGATAGACATCTCCAAGGACTCAGAGTCATGAGGCAGCATGAGCTATCAAGGAAACCAAGGACTGTTTTTCGTATCTGTGGCAACCAGAGAGTAGAGAATCTCAATAGCACTAGAAACCTGATACAATGGGTAGCAATAGAGAGAGGCCAGAGGAATGTGTGAACATGCTTAGAAAGTCAGCTTTCTAGTTTTCATGACTGATGGGGTGGGAGTAGTAAGCGAGAGAGAGGCCTATAACAGCCATTGGGTTGCTGGCTTGGGAAAATAAGGACCACGTAGGAGAATAGGGAAGATACATGGGGAAGAGATTTATTTGGCATCAAAGATGCTTGAAATGATGTATTCTATTTTTGAATGCATGCTTGATAATGCCTTCAGGACATATCTGGTTGGTCATTATATTCAATGGATCAGGAAGCAAGGGGTGGGGTGGGAACTAAGCTACAACTATAAATATGGAGCTATTGGTATATAGATATGAGTTAGAGTTGCAAAGATAGAGCCCAAGAGCAAAGTGACATGGAAAGAAGAGACCTAACAGTAGGTATGAAGCCATCCATAAACACCCTAAGCATGAGCTAGAATAAGGACCAGCGGGACATGATGACGTAAGCCAGCAGGAACACGGGGCTCTGAGATGTGAACATTGCACACAGTCCCAGGAGCCGTAGTGTTTGCTTGTTTCCTTGTTTCTGAGGAACCACCACAGTGTTTTCTTAGTAGCTGCACTAACATACATCCCTAGCCCCAGCATATAAAAGTTCTTCTATTTCCTCCACAGCATTTGTCAATGTTGGTCTTTTTCATAACTGTCTCAATGTGGTGATGTGGTTTAGTGTGTGTGCACATGTTTTTTTTTTGTGTGTGTGTGTGTATGTGTGTGTGTACATGTGCACTTGCTTGTATGCAAGGGCTTTGAGTACAGGGATGGTTGCTATGGTACATATGTGGAAGTCAGAAGATAACTTTCAGGATCAGGTGTCTCATTCCACCTTGTGAGGTAGGGTCTCTTTTTCTTGTTTCTGCAGCTGTGCGCTGTGCTCCCAGAATCTCCAAGCTCTGCCTGCCATCTCACCACAGGAACACTAAGATTACAGGTGTGCACCACCACACCCAAGGGCTCCAGAAACAGTGCTCAGACCAGCAGACTTGTGTAGGAAACACTTTTACCCAATGAGCCATCTCTCAAAGTCTTCAGTGTGGTTCTGACTTCCATTTTCCTAGTGACTGGTGACGTGGAGCAGTTTTCATACATTAGACATCTTTCAATTAAACAAAACCAGCTAGGAGTTAGGCTAAGCAGAGAAGTAATTGAGATGCTGCCCTTGGATTCATGCAATAAGCTTTAGCAATGTTAACAAGGCAGTGTCGTGGTTTTAGCAAAAGGAAGGGCTACATCAGATAGCGCTGAACTGAGAAATCAATAGAAATGAGGGGATGGAGATGATACATGTGAAATACATTGTGAAGACATTTACCCGGAAATCAAGGAGAACCAGGAGTGGTGGGGAGAGACCGGGGTCCAGATTACTTTTTAAAATGGCAGATGAACTAGAGATATTTTATATGCAAACAGCATAATACATTTCATATGTGCTATTTTAGGGCTTTCTGAACATGCTTTCTCAGGTCACTTCGGAATCACTCCGAAAGATAATATTTAAAATTTTATTAACTACCTACCATGTGCCAGGCAGTGTTCTAATTGGCATTTATTACTTCGTTTGACCTTCATGATAATATTATCACACCCATTTTGCAGATAAGAAAAGAAGTGAAGTTATTTCTAAAGGGCACGAGGCTAGGAAACAGCCCCAAGTCTGGCCTCCAAACCCAGGCGGTACCAAGAGATTCCTTGTTGACCTTTTGAAGATGGATAAGCTGATTCTAAGAACTTAAACAATTTGTCCTACTCCAAGGCCAGTGAATTCTGAAGCAGGCTGAACACCCAAACCTAATTCCAAGGCTTGAAGCAACCCTGTTGCTGAGGGAGCAGGCTTGAGATAGATGAGACAGTCATGGCAGGTGACCTGAGACACTGTGAAAGCAGCAGAGGGTGGGAACACAGGCAGAGCAATTAGCTTGTTGTCTGAAACATGCCAACAGGCTTGGGGATGTGCAAAGCATGGGATTGGGGAGGAAAACAATCTTAGAGAGCACTGTGATGCCTTCTTAGCAAACCACTAGCAGAACCAGACAGGGAAAAGTGTGTCTGCCTAGTTGGGGATGTCAGAGGACAGAAGATGGTGGGAAAAGTAATGAAAATAAGCCACGTGACCATCACTGTGTGTGTGTATGTGTGTGTGCGTGTGTGTATGTGTGCGCGCACGTGTGTGTGTGTGTGTGTGTGTGTGTGTGTGTGTGTGTGTGAGAGAGAGAGAGAGAGAGAGAGAGAGAGAGAGAGAGAGAGAGAGAGAGAGAGAGAGAGAGAGAGAGAGATCAGCATTTGTCACTCATCAGAGTTCCCCATCCCAACAGAATGGCTTCCTGTCTCCTTTTGTAGAGACACCCCCCCCCACACTGCAGGCAGGATCTCGGAAGACTAGGGAAATATTTGCCCCAGCACCCTCCCCACCCAAAGGACAGGAGGTGGCGGCATGAGGTCTGCTGTATCCAGGGCAGCTACCTTTAACAGGTGGCATCTCATCGCGCCTTTATTCGGAGGAAACCCAGAGAGTCCTAGCAAAGTAGCATCCCTGCCCTCCCCCCACCCCCGCCCCACATTCCCTTGGACTGTCAGATGCAACTGGTTGGCGGCTTGCCCAAATAGTAGGGAATAAAACAAATTCTGAATTAGTGGGAGAAAAAAAGTCAGGAGCTCAGCATATTCTTCTGCTTACTCCACACATCTCTCCTTAACTTCCTGCTGCTTTCTGGGTTTTTATGAGGGTGACAATAGTGTCGTATATGTCTTTCCCATGTGGATAGTACATGCAGAGTGTGGGGCAGGGCTCATGACAGAAGAGCTGACAAGATGAACAGCAGTTATAAGACACAGACATAAAGCGCATAAACTCAAACCTTGCATTTTGTGAGGGGCCGCTCAGAGAAGCTTTGCCTTCAAACCAGAAACTGTGGCTGAGAAATCGAGTGCAGAAGATCCAGAGACATGAGACAATAGGAGTGTGGTCCTCCCTTCCCCATCCGGCCTCCTCCAGGGGTGTCAATCCCAAGCCCCTAGGAGGCCTGTCCTGTCATGTGATAACTCACAGTATCTACGATGGTGTTTTTCCTTAAAAAGAAAGATTGCACATCTTTCCATGTTTAAGAACGGTGTCCTTTGTTGTAAATTGTCTGTCTGTATGTTTTGCCCATGTCCTGTTAGGACAACAGGCCTTTGTTATCATCAATACTATATATCTCAGAAGTAGTCTCTTGGTATATGTACATATATCCATCATAAACTACAAGCTGACAGCGCCTGTCACTTGCAAATCACTGTCCGTTTTTCAAACTTAGGAACACTCATGAAGCACATGGATAACAGCAAAACTATCCCGTGGCTATATAGATGACCTGTTTACACCTCTGCCCTAATGTGAGGATAAAGAATCAGCTACACTAGTTTAAGATGGGGTAATTCCTGCTTTCTCTTAGAAGGCTTCTATACAATTTTAGATATAAAGATTCCTGCATTGCTACTATTCATTTTTCTTAATTCCAAGAGACCATGGCAGAAGGGATGGCAAATCACGAGGACTACAGCTATGACTTGGAAGGTGGATGGGGTTGTAGGATTGATCCTTCAAAAGATATATCCAGCTCCTAACTCACAACACTAAGAAGAAACTGTCTGGGGTGCAGGCCTTATTTCAAAGGCATTCTTTATTTTAGGTTGAACCATAGGAGATACTCGATATTCAATACTTGATGCACTGTAAAAATGATAATGTTGTAAGTAGGTCACTCAGACCAACAGATAAATAGACATTGGTATTTCCAGAGAAATCCTACTCTGTTTGGAGCAGAGGTCAGTAGAAGATTAACCATCAAAGGCTAGGCCGCATATGAGCTGGGAAATTTCTAGCAAATACACATAGAGGGTAAAGCATGGCGTGGATATTTCCTTGGTCTGCCAAGAATCGCCTTGGTCTATAAGAGCAAGTCACTCCCTGGACCTTCCACTATTTAGAAGCCACGCCTTCCTTCCGGTTGCTTCCTGTTACTACCTAGAACCAAGTGTGGTTAGCAAGCTAAGTTAACCAAACACAAACCAAAATCTTTAGAAAGGGAAGTTACGCAGACCCGAGCCCGTCAGCATGAACAAATGCACATCTATTTCATGTACGAAGGAAGCACCCCATTTTCTTAACCACACTCTTATGTCCTCTCTCGGCACCCCGTAGAGAGCTAGGGATACTGAAAGTCATGGATCAATACTTTAATACTTGTCCAGGAAGCTTTACTGTTTTTGTTTTGGGGACCCAGCTTCAAAGACGAAACCAGCAAGGGTATAAATGAAAACAACGGTATCAGCAAGTAGTATCAAACTGGTATTTGTCGGAACTGAAAAGAAAATTCTCAGCATAACATTTTTTTTTCAATTACCCATTGAACATTCACCAATAGAAACCATATTCTAGGCTATAAACAAATCTCAACAAACTTAAAAGAACTGGAGTCATACAGAATAAATGTTCTGACCATAATGGAATTAAACTTTTGTTGTGTTCAGAGAATATAACATTTTTACTTTATTTTGATATCATATTCTATTAACATTCCTTTTATTTGTACGCTGGCTGATGTCCTCAGAGTCACTTTAAAGATATCACATAGAAGAGCCAAAAAAAATGTTTCCTCTAACACTTCTTTGAAGAAGCCTGGTATTGCATGTAAATGAACCTTTTTTAATTTCATAGTTTGGGGTCTGTTCTTTTCTTACAAAGTGGTACTTTTATGTCTCTTATTTGCCAGCCAAACCATTCACAGCACTGAAGCATTAATCTTCCCTCCCTGATTAGCGCAAGGTTGGAGGCTGTGTTGTCTCTTTTTATTATTTCTTTTAGTCAACCTACAAAATAACTGGCCTCGTTACTGCATTTTCAGATGCACACCATTGTGCTTGCATTGTCTCTTGAGCTAAGGAGCTGCTAATTTGAAGATGCGGGAGAGCCCATAGCTCTCTGGGAAGTTTCTGTCTGATCCCTCTACAGGGGCAAAGTCAACAAGCGTTATCTCACTTCTCCCTGGGCTGTTTTGCAGCTGTGAACAAGCTATCTTGGTTCTGAGCAGTTGTTTTCTGGGTTTGTCCTCCCTGGAGAATAACTATCGCCCAGGGTGGAGAAGTCATGCTGACCAGCAAGATGCCATAGCAGCATTCTCCAACAGTGTCCTTCCGGATAGCATTCACCACAGCGGAAACTCATTTCGGGAAGCACTTGGTTATGAGGGAGGCCGCATGTGGGAAGCAATCACAAGCTCATTCTGAACATAGTCCCCGGCCACCTGGTGAACTGGCAATGTCTTTGAGAAGCCTTCCAAAGCCATTCTTAGGCGACATTGGAAATGTAGGTCAATGCCATTGCCCACTCTAAGGAGCTATAAAGTCTGTTTTCAAGTTATTGTGGATCTAGCTGTACCCCCTTTATACAGCAAAATCTCCCCAACAAAGTGATGTAGAGGTGTGCCCTAAATTAGGAAATAAGTACAGGACCCTTATGATGGAATAAATGCCCTTTTATGACAAGATACCAGAGAAGTCTCTCCCCCTTAGTCTCCTGCTATGTAAAAAGACATCAAGAAGGTGGAATCTACAAGCAAGGAAGAGAGCTTGCATCCTGCCCTCATACTGTCAATCTCCAGAATTTAGAAAATAAGTTGTTTAAGCCAAACCCCAAGTGGACCAAAGCCCAGCACCACTAAAAAGTTACACGAGGTCTGTAGGGTGGGTCCCAATCCAATACGACTAGCATCTCTATAAGGAGACCACCAGGGTACAGGCACGCACAATGGGGAAGAACTTGGGCAGACTTAGGAAGAAGATGCCATCTTCAAGTCAGAGAAAAGACTCAGAAGAAACCAAATGTGCCAACACCTTCATCTCAGAGTTTCAAAATCCAGAGTTGAGGAGAAACAAATGTTCTGGTGTCTGAACCTCCCAGTCTGTAGTACATTCATACAGTAGCTCAAACTGATGAACGCCCGGGCTGTGTGAAGCATCATCTAGGGGCATTCCTTGTGTGCTAGCATCACAGCCCATAAAACAACTCAAATCACTGGGAGACCTTGGGGCACTGAATGCCAGAAATGAGAAAGATGCTGTGGGGGAGAACAGGATGGTTCAGTTTTACAAAGCGTGTAGATTTTGAAGATGAGTTTTGGCATGTGGGGCAGGAGAATAAATGCCCTAAGGTAAAGGCAGACACAAGAGAAGAGGGTGACAGGAGGAGGAACATACACATGGGAAGGCTTGCACTCCCTCCCCAGAAGAACAGCAGGAGAGTGCATCAGGACCCAGAGAGTAGCAGCTATTGGTCTGTCCAAATGATGGAGACAGGTCATCTGTGAGGTGAGCCTGGAAACTGCCAAAGCTTTATGGGTCTTCCACCTCCCTCCCTCCCTGTCTCTCTCCTTTTAAGGAATCTTCGAGCTTCTGTGATGAGTAGTGAACACCTCGACAGCCTTCTAACAACCAAGAGACAGGTGATGTTATTCATGAAGTGAGAACAGAATCCCTATCTGGATTTCAGCGTTCATCACCACTTCCAACTAACGTGTCCAAGCAGAAAGGGTATAGGGTCCAAAAGAATATATGGATTAAAACCAATAGTTCTGCTTTACTATTTCATGTCATCAGATCTGTCCAAATTAAGTGACAGAGTTGGCCTTAAGCTTCGCCTAAAGGGCTAGCAAGTGACAAAGTACTGCCAGCCGCTCCCCATGGACTCCAGTTTAGAGGACTGACCTGGTCCAGATAAGAAGACACATATCTTATTTTATCCTGACTCAGTCTTGGGGTTTTTTTCTGGGCGTGATATAGTGTCTCACACATCAGGTAGTTAACCCAATAGAACGAACTATACATCAAGCAATATTGAGCAACTACTAGATAGCTCTGGAGAAGGAACTGAGCTGGCCACATCGACTTTTATGCTTACCTGCTTGGAGAAAAAAAAATAAACCTAGGAAGGCATTCAGAAGAGAAACATCAGGATAAACAGCATTTACATTGTGAATGCATCAAAGCAAACACAGCTGTTTCCACTTGCTCATGCTTCTCCCCTGAGTAATGCCATCGGAAAGTGGGATGTTACCAAATGCATACCCTAGGAAATGCCCTTAAGCCCCACAGCCTTTGTGAGCGATATAATAGCACAGCGTTTTCCTATTATCTCCCTGACTGCCCTCCCTGGGAGTCAGTTAAGACTCAGAACCTCCTCACTGTTTTCCCAACAAATGTCATGAAGAATCTTGGCTCTCCTCACCCTCTTAATAAGATTGAAGATGGCAGAGTATGAACTTCATGACATAAAGTCAGAATTCCTGAGTTTGAGTTCCAGCATGTCTATTTAGGTGGCAAGTGGTCCTGAAGTATCTTTGAAAAGCAGGCAGCTCCAGATACCTCACCTACAATATGTAGCATAAATCCACAGTTATTAAGATTAGAGAGATTAATGGACACCAAAGCAAACAAATATTGTGCAATTTGTACAGTACTGTAAGAAGGCAATCGCTCATTTCCCAAGGAAGAGGGCAGCCACAGCAGTGAGACATTATTGTTGTTCATTTTATATGCATATATATTTGTTATTACCTTTTCTGGGTGCCTATACTCATAAATGAACACAGTGGAACTTGATTTCATATAGGGCATTTTGCCTTAGCTTTCTCACTTTTACGAATGATGGTTAACAATATTAGCAAATAGTTTTTATCATTTGATTATTAAATGAGATCATGTATGCCCATCAACAAATAAACAGAACAAGAAAGGATGGCATATGCGCACGATGGAATTTTATCCATCCATAAAAAGAAGGGAAATGATTAATGAAGTAATTAAGAAATGTCATTTCCAGGATGGAAATGGATGGAACCAAGGTTAGTGTGGTGAATGAAATAAGCCAGACTCGGTGGAGAAAATACCACATTTTTCTCTCACATGTAGAATCTAGACTTAAGGGCATACTTACTTACATATCTACATAGGACATGGAGGTAGAAGAGGGAACTATGGCGGGGGAGAAGGGACATAAAGCAGGGGGAAGAACAAGAGAAGGGAATGAGGGCAAGAAAGCAAAATACTGGGCGTTTTCTCTCATACACGCAATCCAAATTTAAAGACACAAACATATAAAAAGAGAACATAGGGACGGTTATTGGGGGGAGGGGAACAGGCAGAGGGGGGATGGGGGGAAACAGTGGGGGGGGTAGATATTACATAAGGAAAAACCACTGCTCTGTACAGCAACTAGAAATTAGTAAAAACTTAAGTAAATAAGATCGCTTATGAAAAGAAACCATCACAAATTCAGGGCCTTGGTAAGTCGTAGGGTTTTGAACGTGTTTACAGTGCTGAACTGTTTTCTGCCGATGCCCAGGAGTGTGGAGACATGAGCCTCTGGCTCACTGCCGCTGCTCGAGGCCCCACCGCCCCTTTGGGAAGGACCGCCTCATGTTCTCAGTTCAGTGGCTTCCCTCACTCCCTCACTCCCCATGCCCACTCCAAGATTTAGTCTCCCCTTCCACTGGAAGTTAAGCACCTCAAGGGGATGGGTATCACTTTGTCTCCTCCATTTGTTACTAACGCTTCCCACAAAAGACGTGGATTGGTTGTGTGTGCCTTATTTCTCTAACCGCGCATACTCTCTAAAGAAAACAAGGAAAAAGTCATTCTCGAGGTTTTGTGGACTCCAGCGGGAGCTGGTGATTTCATTTTCAGACACCGAGCACATGTGTGTGTGTGTGTGTGTGTGTGTGTGTGTGTGTGTGTGTGTGTGTGTGTGTGTCTCCGTTCCTTCCGGGTCTTAGGTTTGTCTAGGCAGGGGCTCAGGGTCAGAGCCAGCCGGCTCCCACCACTTTGGGACTCACCAGGGCAAGGCAGAGCTTGAGAATCTGCTGTCCTGCTCGGTTAGCAACAGGGCTGATGTCATCCTCTTGGGACAGGGTCACACCCTATGAGCAAGGAGGCAAAAGAAGCAATTCAAAGCCTCTTACCAGCTCACAGAAATTTCTAAGGGCCAGGCTGAGAAGGAAACCTCTCTATAAAATTAACTCAAAATGTACTATATAGACCCTTGCCACGAGTGTAAAACTGTCAGCTTACCGGGACGGAACAGAGCGGCAGATTTCCTTGACCATGGTTTTAGACAATGGTTCCTCAGAGACGGAGCCAAAGGAACAAGCAGTTGGTGAGGAGAATAAATGGGACTTCCTCAGAATTTAAAACGTGTGGACTGCAGATCAAGTAAACAGACAACTCAGACGGAGAGAAAATACTCACAGACACTGTGTCCGATAATGGACTTGGATACAGAACATAAAAGCTCTCAGAATTTAACAATAAAATGCCCAAGCAACCCATCAAAAAATGTCAAAACCCAAGAGGCTGAGGCAGAGAGATCCAATACCCTCTTCTGGGCTCTGTGTGTGTGCATGCACACACACACACACACACACACACACACACACACACATACACACACAATGAATATGTATATGGGGGGTGAGGGTAGAGGGGATCAGCCCACCTATACATAGATAAGCTGAGGTGCTTCCCCTTTTACGGACTCTTAAATGCTAGCTGAGTAGAGTGTTACTTAATCTCCTCAAATCCCATCAGTTAGGCAGCCTACGAATGCTGCCCAGGTATTTACAGACTGATGAGCATGCATATTTTAAAGAGATACTCAAGGACTTCCAGCCCTTTAAGACCCCCAACCTTTATATTTCTGTGTGATGAACTACAGAGTAATAGTTGCTCTAAATTCAAAACCACAGAAAGTCAATTACATTTTTTCACTTTCATTAAGCAATAAATTATAAGTAACTATACTGATCCTAATTAAAGACTCCTCTTTTTAGAGCAATCTCTAAGCAGCTTTATGAAGTCAATATAGTGCAATTACCCCAGAATGAATATTCCAGATTGTAAATGAGGTGAACCCAGGCCAGTTATTGTTATAAAAAGCGTTTTTAAAGCCATGTATAGCAATAGCAAACAAACAAAAAACATAGTTGTCCAGATCTCAATTTTTCTCTTCTAAAATGATACAGTTAGTCTCAGGGTGACATCTAAGATCATCTCTACTTCCGGGACTCTTAATTCCTGTCCCTACATCTTCCTTCACAGCTCTTGACAAGGAGCCTCCAACCCACTGCCCGTGGCCTTTTGTGCGATCTAGTTTTAAAGCCATACGTGCCCCACTCAATGTCAAGTGTATTATGTGCTGTTAGAATAACCTGCAATAAAACTGATGACTTTAATTAGGCTGGCAGCCATGGCCCTGGCCCTGACCCAATCCTGGCACACTGTGCTCCCTCCAGATCCCAGATCACACTTCCCCAACTTCTCCAAGGACTCCAGTTGGCTGGCTGCATCCCAGACTGTCAGACCCTTCACACATAACCCTAACTTGCCACTGTCTTCAGTAGGTATCACTCATCCAATAACCCAGATCCTGCCCAGCATCCAAGACTCTGCTCAACTTTATCCCTTCTTGACCTGTGGAGCACACTGGTCCTCTGCAGTTCAACTGTATAGATGCCACACTGTACACTTGGCCTACACCCAGGGTTTTGGCCTTCTTCTCACCTGTAAGCTCTCTGAGGACAGTGTTCAGGGGGATCCCTGAATCCTAACTGGAACTCAGAGGTCATATGGATCAAGCTTACCTGTGTCTCCAGCTATCTTCCCCCCCCCCCCCCCGCGCGCCCCCCGGCACACTTCTCACCCTTCTGAGTACAGTGCTTTTCAGTCTTTAGTCTTATGAGACTGTAAAGTAATGCGTTTTTAAAAGAATAAATAAACATGGCATCAGATAGATGATTCAGTGGGTAAACACTTGCTGCACAGATTTCCAGAATCTGTGGAAGAAGCTAAACATGGTGGGGCATATGTGTAATTCCAGCGCTTTTATGGCAGTGTTGGAGATAGACACCAAAGAATCCCTCAAACGGTCACAGGCCTGCTACCCAGGAGTACACAATACAGTATCCAACAATGAGGGCCCTGCCTCAAACCAGGTAGAAGGCGAAGACCATCTCTCAAGATTGTTCTCTGTCCTCCACACAATTGTTGTCACACACACACACACACACACACACACACACACACACACACACACACGCACACACGCACACATGCACACACACACACAAATATTTTTTAAAGATCCATAAAAAGAAATTCATAAAAGAATGAGGTCAAGGCAGGGATGAAATCTAAACCCAGACTTGAATAAGAAATTGCAGTGGTTATGATTGATGCACTCCGTTGCCTTGTCCTTAGAGGAATCTGTCTTCTCCTCACTCAGAAATCTGCTAACCTGTACTTTGTAGGCAGCATAAGTCCGATCTTGGCAGAATTAGAGAGCATCTCAGAAATCCATCCTGCTCGGGAATCCCTGAATCCTCAGCCTGAGCTTCGAACCATCACAAAGCTCAGAAACAGTGTGACCTGTATCTTTATTTCTTAATTCCCAGTGCTTCCACAGAATCACAACTGTCAGAGACAGAACAAGCCTTGGAGATCGTCTGAATGTGTACTTCCATCACAGGAAGAGACGGGCACCAGTCTCAAAAGCTGTCACGTGATCCACGCTTGCAGCTCCTTCTTCTCTCATAGCTTTGAGTTCACCACACATCCGAAATCCAAGCGTCAACCACACTTAGCCCTGCTGAAGAGTAATCCTGAAGGCATGCAGGAAAAACACCCCTCTCCCAAGGACTGTGGGACATGCAACTCCGGTGCCTATCCCTTAGCTGTGCCCCGCCTCACCTGGCATGAAGTGCTTGTGCTTAGGAGGCAAAGAGAAGGACATATAATGTGTGCACCGTGGTCCCTGCCTGCCAAGCTTACTGCTCTGGATAGTAGGATAATGCGTGAATAAGTGAAAAATTGAAGAATGTTACAAGCTAAAATAGAATTCATTGTTGTCAGCACTCGTCCCTCCTTATCACATGTGTGAGGATCCCTTCTGATTCATGTCCCTTACTGAAACTGACTGAGGAAATTAGGGCTGGAAGCCACGAGACCTACCTGGGATGGTCTCACGGGAAGACTCCTTTCAGGAACCAATAGAGGGGTGGAGAGATGACCTGAAGTCAAGGGAGAGATAACCCCTCCCCAGGGGAGCCCTCTACATACCGAATCCCTCTGTCCTCTGACCCTTCTCCCTGGTAAAACCTGCCACTCTGCATTCTGACCTTATCTCTTGGGTAGCAGAATGACAGAATAAAAAATGTTTGTTTTTGCTTCCTCGTGGGAGATTAATAATCATTCACCCGTAGTGTCTCCATTCGGCTGACACTGATCCAACTCAGAGCCTTCCACCAGAGTCATTCACCAAATGCATCACTTTTATCTTAGAATATGTGTGTGTGTGTGTGTGTGTGTGTGTGTGTGTGTGTTTCTATGTGTATATGTATACATGTGTTTGTATGTGCTGTGTGTGTGTGTGTTATGCATGCTTTGTTATTAGCGCGTTTTGAATTGCTGGGCATGGGTCCATCTACAATCTCTATAATTCTTGAAATTTACTTCCTAGCTGCTAGGCATCATTTGCAATTATAATGCTGTCACGGGTAGAAAAGAGATAGCCTAATTAATCATTGTCAATACCAGTCCCCATTTACCACATGAGTTTTGCTGTTGTTTTTGTAACAGGCTGGCTGGGAATAATTGATATCAAAATGTATTTCTTCATTTTATATCACTGAAAACGTTTACTTAGCATCATGGTCACTGTACATAAATTCCCTGGAAGCAATGGAGTATAACTAAATGGCATAGATTCATTTATTAGATTCAGCAAATTATGTCTGAGCTGCTCCTCCAGCACTCAAGCCCCCACTGAGCTCGGCCTAGTAGGCTGACGGAGACCTTAAGAGCTTCCATGGTTCCCTGAACTTGGTCAGGATCCTCTAGTCACCCACAAAAAGGCAGAATGGAAAGTCTGCTTCCAGGGATTAAAATTGGGCTATTTAACATGGTCTGGTTCCTTGAAATTCCACTGGTCACATGACTTTCTAATAACAACCCCAGAGCCCTGTGATTACTCGATTGATTATCCAACCAACAGGACTTTGCATTCATGAGCAAAGTCATAGTCATAGTGACTCCCTGAGATCAGTCTGTGTGTCACGGCAACGGGAGTTCCTTAAGCAGCTTGCTTTAGTAGGGCCTCCATTTTCTTTGGGATGAGCAGCAATGTTAAGCACTCAGAAATTTGAGATGCAAAATGGATGATTAGCCAAGGTCACCATCCCTCACCGATGCCCTACCCACACACTGCTTTCCCTTGGCCTTAATCTGCCACCTGTGTTCTGTTAACTTCTGTTCCTATGCTGTGGTTACTGTGCTCAGACAGGTACCCAACAAACACACGTCCACTGTAACATACACATCAGGAGTGATAACCATTGTCCTTTACCAAATGTCTTCTCCTCACCAGACATCCTACTCAATGGCTTGCGTTTCACAACACTTTCCTGAATTTTCAGTAAAATTCCCAGAAAGTAAATTTAATCCAGTGACCTCACAGAGATCTAGGAGGTTGATGTCACTTACAAACCTCTCATGAAACCAGCTAGAATCCAATCCCATTTCCTCCTTAGCCAAACACCCCATGCGTTTTCTTTACAGCAACTGGCCTCTCTAGGGACCAGGATTGTCTCTCCTCAACGAGTTGCTTATACTCCAGGATCCACTGACTCTTTATTCTAGTTGAAGTCTCTCTGCAAATGGCCTTTGAAACTTCTAAGTTGTTCTTTGCCATGAGCTGAGAAGATTTCTGCTTAAGGGAGATGGATGACGGTCCCAGTGGTAGTTACAAATACTTCTGGATGGCTTTTAGTCAACCATCTAGGCAGATTTTGTAAGTTAAGGAAAATCAACTTGTGGCCTTTTTCAGCATTTCTGAGTATCCTCTGTCAGCTCAGCACTGTGACATTTGCTGTGTGGTGCCTGTGCACTGGACCCTGTCCACAGATAAGAACAGAGGCTAAGCCCCAGTCCAGGGGACAGTTTCCAAAGGCCATCCAAGAGAAGAGAAGAAAGCTGAACTCAGTACTTCAGAGGCTCGGGCTTTCTCCTGTAGAGAAGGTTCTGGGCATCCACGTATCTCAGTATATACTCGGCATGCAGGTTACTAGATCCATCTCTGACTCCCAATTCGTAGAAATTATACCTCCCATTGACAATAGGGCACGAGCTTCATCTGATCCATCTCCTCCTTATTCCTCTGTTTCTAAGTACTCTTGCCCATTCTCCTTGGAGCAAGCCTGTATGGGGGAAACAGAACCCTCTCCTCAAACACTAACAGTGCTAGTCCCATGCTCAGAGAAATGAGGTTTCAGAGCAATAACTTTACTAGTCCTTTTGTGCTGTGGGTCTTGGCTAGCCCTGGGGTGAGACCTCTTGAAATATCCACGTTTCACCATATGGACATACACAGCCCAAAGCAGCATATCACTAAGGGGAGTGTAGCTACCCATGGGGAGTTTGTGGTTACAGACAACATCTAAGTGAAGTGAGGGGTAGAGGGTCAAATGCAGAGAGTGAGGAAATTTGATGGAGTCTCTTTTGAGGAAACAAGGGGCTGTGTATGCTTAGTTATGGGTCCATAACGAATGTTCTAGATTCTAGAGTCTAGAATCATCTGTCAGACTAATGGGAACATCTGAACAATTTCACAAGACACTTGTTACATCTGGCTATGTACCGAATCAAGCACAACAGACACACTGTGGGGTTGGAACATAAAGTGTTTGCCCTGCAAGTGAGAGGACCTGAGCACAGCACCCACTAGGAGTATTAGAGGTGACAGCATACTCCTATAACCCCAGAGCTGAGAAGTAAGAGGTGGGATCCTTGGAGCTCATTGGCCAGCTGGTCCAATTAGTCAGTGAGTTCCCAGTTCAGTGAGAGACCCTGCCTCAAAAGCTAAGGCAAAGAGTGATTTTTAAAAACACTAAAACTGACCCATGGCCTCTGTATGCCATGTACACACAGGTGCATGCACATCTACATATGTGTGCCCAAGAATCTACACACACACACACACACACACACACACACACACACACACACACACACACCCCATACCGTAGTGTTAGATACTGACTTTTACAACTCTATTTCCAGGACTCCAGTCCCTTACAGTTCCACTCCATTGTCCCTCAGCCACCACTTACAACCACTCCTTCCCAAATGCCCCTCTATCTCCAAACACCCACAAGGATTAACGTTCTCTACATCCTACCTTAATTCTTCACCTGCAACCTCCTCTCTATGAGGTGTATTGCCGACCCCCTACACACTGAATTGGAGGGGCTATGAGGGCACAGCCCGGCTCATTCACCTTTCCAGGCCATCACAGTTCTACCTCACCTTCTATGAACTGACACTGCCCACAACAGACCCTGGGGCTGGTCTCCTCTAGGGGCCCCCTCTTCACGAGATTTATGGGAGACTTGGACTCACCAGACTTCCCAGTTACCCCCTCTTTCTCTTCCCTCCCCACAGCTGCCTGTACTGGTTAGATTAGTTAGGACTGGGCTGTTTATTCAAGCCCAAAGTCCACCAAAATGGGAAAAACTTCGGAAGGAGCCTCCACCAGGACGTTAAAAGCAGTTTAGTAAACGGCTCCATAGTCAGAGCAGGAGCAGGGTCCACTGTCCCTATGGCTGGCTGTCCCCCTGACGACAGTCAGGGCAGGCTTATAGGACAGTAAGCCCACCATCCACTACCTGAGACCCCCCCAGGGAAAAGATCAACTCTGAGGAAAGCGCCAAGTGGTGGTGGCTGAACCAGCAGCGAGACCCCCCATCAGACTCAGCCTTAGCCACCCAGATATAAGCTTGTGTGGAAAAGCAAACAGGCCCAGGCCATGCCCTTTGGACCTTTGGCAATTCTCCCTAAGCCGCGGCCGCCTATAAATGGAGCACCTTTCAGGTGGCCGGGCATTCCCATCAGTGCCTGCGGAGGATCAAGTGCCTGCCCCGGGTGCCGCCTCGGAAGAGCCTGCAGAACCAGCAGCGGGGCTAGGCCGTGGCCAGGCCAAAGCCAGGGAGCCACCCACCCATCCATCGGCCATGGGCCCACGGAGGCCTGCACTGCGGCCGCCGCTGCTGCTCCTGTTCCTGCTACTCTTCCTGGACACCAGCGTCTGGGCTGGTGAGTGAGGGTGGAGGGCTGGCTCAAAGCCAGGGTGGGGACCAGAGCCCTGGGTGGTGGCTTCAAACCATCCGTTACACCAGGGAATGGAAACTGGTGGTCAGGGTGACTGCTAGGTAGCTTGGGCCAGGTTAGAAGGGAGGGCAGCTGCGGGGAGGGGGTCCTAGGGAAAGGGGGTGGTGAGAACTAGAGCTAGCAGGTGCCTCTTCCGGGCTCCGGGGGAGGCCAGTGGATGGGAGAGTTAGAAAAAAAGGCTCTGGATAGCCCCAAAACAATTAAGGCTTCAGAGGGGTCCCTCCTGTCAGTCCCTGGAATCCTCTGGGGAAAAAAAAAAAAAGGGGGAAAGCCAAGATTTCCTTTTTCTCTTACAGAAGATGAAGTCTTGGAAAACTTCAGCCTGAGCTGTCCAAGTAAGGCATTTCTTCACGGTGGCACACGTCGGGCACCTCGTACCCCCAACTCTCCTCTCCATCCACCCTCCTCTGCTCCTGCTCCTAAGGGCCTTCCTTCCACACAGTACCCACAAGCTCAGATGAGAGGGCGCTGGAAGCGAAGGTTTTGAGTCTCTGTGCACCCGGTCTCTTCTGGCAAAGGACCCTGGCCCTTGCTATACGGATGGCCCTTCTGTTCTGTTCCAGGGCTTGGTCCGGAGTCGGGTAGAGACTGTGGGCACTGTGAGGAGACATTACTGTGCTGTTTATCACTGACTAATCATTGATTCCGAGTATGTGAGGATGAGGAAATGCTGACTTTAACCTTTGTGCAGAACTCCAGACCCTTCCACCCCTTCCTATTTACCTGACCCTCGGGGTCAGAGGCTCAGTCCTTGCAGCAATAGCCAGAGTTATCCCAAGAGCGCCAGGGTTGGCCTCTCCTCTGATGGGGCAGCACCTCCATCTGGTGGTCATTTGGCAGTACTACATCCGGGCTCCTTACCAGTTACTTTTTTTCTCAAATCAATCCCAAAATTCCTGCCAAGCACAGTGGGAAGAAACTTCCAGAAGTTTCTTCTTGGGGGGTGTCTGAAAGTCAACAAGACAGCCCTAACAATTAACTTTGTCTCAGGCACTTCATAGTCGCATCATAGTAGCATCTTCACACTCAGAAAATGCTTAAGCCCTCTCCCTTCGATAACTTAATTTTTCAAAGGGTCTGCCTACAGATTTTTTGTAGCTCCGTTAATGGACGCTTGGAGCCCTCCCTTCCACGTGCTTTAGAGGATCTAAGGAATCCCAAATAATTTAAACACCAGACTCAGCACAAAACGGTCCCGATGTGAAATCAATCTATAAAGACAAATTAAGTATAAAGCAAAGTCAACCACAAGTAACTTGAGGTCGGTCGCCACCTCGATCACCTGTGCCTCTGCCCGTCTCTGCCCAGCGGTAGCTACCTTAAGAGAGTTGCTTCAGCTTTGGGGCTGACGGATTTTCTCCTCACTTTAGAAGATGCAACTCGGTTCAAGCACCTGCGAAAGTACGTGTATAACTATGAGGCCGAGAGTTCCAGCGGCGTCCGGGGCACGGCTGATTCCAGAAGCGCTACCAAAATCAACTGCAAGGTACAGAGAGCAAGGGCGGGGGAGACCTGCAGCTGGAACCTAGCCTTGTCCCACCAGGGGGCCCCTTCCTAGAACCTTCTAGCTGTTCCCAGCACATGCTGGAACCTCAAAACTACAATTAAGTCACCCGAATGAGAAGGCTGCCACAGAAAATTTTTTTTTCCAGCCAGATTATTCTCCCATTAGCTTCCAAAGTGTAACTGGAGGTCATGGTCTCAGAGGCCAGCAGGATTGGCCTATAGATCTGACCATGAGAGAGGCCCAGGGAGGACACAAAAGAAGGTAGTCGTTGTACGAGAGTTGCAGAGCACATAGCATTTATGATGCCAAACATAATATGGAGAAACATTTAAAACACTTGATTTGCTAAAATGAAACAGTGCTTATGGAAAGACCTGCTGTATTCATGTCTGTGCACATAACGTATGTCCAAGGGCTGCTACTGAGGTCTGTGTGGAGAAGAGAAGTCCATGTGGATGAGTTGCCCTTTTCCCTCTTGGGCCGTAAGTGCTGACCCGTTCAGACAAACACAGTGGGCATGAGCCACAGGTGGCCGTTTAAGTTGAATAAAATTTAAAATTCAATTCTTACTCTCACTAGCTATATTTCCATCTAGCCAACGTCCGTCCACCTGTGGCTCATGCAGCCACTTTAGACAGTACAAACATAGAGCTTCTCTGTTGTGCTGGAATGTTCTTTGAATAGTTCGAGAAAACAACCGAGGACCAGTTTTGATATTGCCCGGGTGTGAAGCCTTCGGCAGGCACTTGTAGGTAGACTTTGGGGAAACGATGTCCGGGAAACCATTTGCTTTTCCTGCTTGCTATTGGATTGTTTCATTTTGTTTTCTTAACTCCCACTCCACTCTGCGTTTCTTCTAAGCAATCGCCCCAAGTTCTTTATAAACAAAGTACGTAAATTTCAAACCAATACAAGGATATTCTCCTTCCCATGCATAGGGGCCAACATAAACTTCTTAACTCAGGAAGAGGAAAGATAAGCCTAGGCATGGGGATGCCTGAGATGTGTTTAGAACATGTGGTACTGGGGACCCCATGGCCATGTTCTCAACAACTTTCCCTCAGTCTCCTGATTGGAGACTGGGCTGCATGGATGTCTCCCGTTCTGGATGGAGAACCTCAATGTGTTGCTTCTCTCCATTCTCAGGTGGAGCTAGAGGTCCCACAACTCTGCCGTTTTGTCATGAGGGCTAGCCAGTGTACCCTGAAAGAGGTCTATGGCTTCAACCCTGAGGGCAAGGCCTTGATGAAGAAAACCAAGAACTCGGATGAGTTTGCAACTGCCATGTCCAAGTAAGGCCTGGGTTTATATCTTTAAAGTACCTGAGCTTTGTGAATGCTACATGAGTTGAGCATTATACATGTGCATATGCATGAGTGTGTGGAGATATGAGTGTGTGAACTCACGTCAGGCGTGCCTCTGAGTGCTATCATTTATATCCAGTGTCTACCATAGATCAGGTTACTGTGGAGTCCTCACATCTATCAAAAAGAGGAAAGTATTATTGACCCTCCTCTAGTTAAGTTCCCTTGATTATCATTTAAATTGTTCTGCTAACAGATCTCATGGTTGAAGCACTTTTGAGACTATAGAGCTGAGGTGGTTTGTTTAAACAAGTAAGATTTTGTTTAGAAAACTGAACAAGGATGATGCCTGGCGGAGGGTGGGGGCGGTCTTCGGGGTGGATCAGGCAGCAGTCGCTGCTCTGAGATCATAAACATGGCGTGAACCCCCGTGTGTTTATGAGGGTGTGGCATCTGTTCAATACAGGACAAAGGGCAGCCAGAGCCTTAGCAGTCTCCTACTGATGACTGCTAGGCAGCCACTGTGCACTGGAGACCAGCGCCGCCATGTGTAGATGGCGTCTCTCCCCACACAACCCTGACAGTGCTGTACCGATCTCAAGTATTTTCAACATCATCCTTGCCTTATGCCCATTTAGTTTAGGGAGCCTTAAGTGTGTGGGATACAGGCAGTTGAGGAATGCTAACTCAGTAGCGGGGGAAACTCTTCCCTTGCCTTTTTTTTTTTTTTTAGATTTGCTGCATATTAGAACCTTATCCTTTCTCTGAGAGGCAGGAAAAATAGGTCCTGCCTTCCATCAGAACACCTTACCTTATGAAAGACTTGGATGTGAGGGGAGAGCTGTGGTGGCGGGAGAAAGTGGCAGTTATTCCTTGGTCCTTTCTCGTCTATAAACACAAGGACTTGGCAGTAAAGCAAAGCATATTCTCATACACTATGGTAGAAATGAGAGCCACAGGACAATACCTAGTCTAATTGATAGTATTTGTATGTTGACATAGTAGTGCTCATTTCTAGGATTCTGGCCTATCTAAATAAGACAGTCATGTGTGAAAATAGATGTATATGGATATTTATTTCTGTTTCATTTGTGTGACCAAAAAAGAAATCCAGGAAGTGAAGAAGTCAATGACCTTAAATGGGGCAGTATTTAAGGAACCATAAGTA
Source organism: Peromyscus eremicus (assembly GCF_949786415.1). NCBI lineage: Eukaryota > Metazoa > Chordata > Mammalia > Rodentia > Cricetidae > Peromyscus > Peromyscus eremicus. The sequence goes on from NC_081437.1 coordinate 28,137,104, forward strand.
ACCAAAGAATGAAATGCTGTATCGCTTTTAGTAAAAGACTCTAGTGGAGCTACACCAAATGCTTCTTTGGGGGTTCCCAGAATATAATTAAATGAGAAAATCAAGATGAAGAAAGTATGCATAATGCAATATCACCTGTGTAAAACATGACAAAAAAATCTGTTTGCATCCTCGCGAGTCTGAATAGAATCATATTAACGGGGTGGTGACATTGAAGGACACAGGGAGACGTCATTAGAAAGGGTAAGAAGACAATGGAGGAAGACAAGGGGGACATAAAGGGAGGGATGAGCAGAGCCAAAAAAAAAGGGGTCACTAGAAAAGGGGAAGAGAAAACTGACACATATTTGGGTGATGTATGAGGATGATGGGCCAATGTCTAAAGAAAATGTGTCCAAAGACCGACTGAGGAGTTCCCCACACCCCTGGCTCCCTCCGTGGGCTCACAGTGGAAGAAAGGCTTTTCTGTGACCATGCACCTCCTTTTTCCCTGGGCAGGTTCGAGCTCAAGCTGGCCATTTCTAAAGGGAAACAAGTTGTCCTTTATCCTGACAAGGATGAGCCTAAACACATCCTGAACATCAAGAGGGGCATCATTTCGGCCCTCCTAGTTCCTCCTGAGACAGAAGAGGACAAACAAGTGTTGTTCCTGGTGAGAATTTTCAAAGCTGGTGACAGTGGCCTTCCAAAGTCCTCTTCACATGTCAGAGCCCATCCTCACTTTAGATAAAATACATTGTCCCTTGAAGGACTGTATAGTGGATACATGGGAAACCGTGGATTGATATGAATACCAGGGATCACAGTTCCCCCATGTCCCCAGAGCTTATCGATAGACCATCTTGAGCAGGTTGATGATACTGAGTCTAATTTTAAAGCTTTTCCTGGAGACTCTTAATCAATCCACTTGCTCTGGTTAAGGTTTTTTTTTCTTCCTGTGTTCATATCATAATGCAGGAAAGCCTTGTGTGTTTTAGACACCAAAAAGATTAGAATATATTGTATTTCAAATCAACCTCAGAGAGAATTCAATGTGCTTTGGGCACAAGAACATTTTCAGCCCTCACTGTGTTCTAAGCTCTTGACGCCACCATACTTGGACAGTAGAGAGACTCATCCTGCCTGGCCCTGCCCTGGGAACCACCTCTCCTGGGTCTGCTCCCTGCAACACCGGTTGGCCAGGCACAGCAATGCTACCCTCTGCCTGGAAACAAAGAAACCCGCGCCCTACAATCATCCCTCCCGCCTCTGTACCGAGGTGTCTTTCCCAGCCTCTCTCAAGCACCTAATGCTGTTTCCCCTTATTGTATGTACCTGACCATATCTTGGGCTCCCACAGGATACTGTGTATGGAAACTGCTCAACCCAGGTTACCGTGAGCTCAAGAAAGGGAACCGTGGCAACAGAAATGTCCACAGACAGAAACCTGCAGCAGTGTGATGGGTTCCAGCCCATCAGCACGGCCGTCAGCCCTCTTGCCCTCATCAAAGGCCTGGTGAGTCTCACACCATATCATCATACACAGCAGCCTTCTTTGGAAATTTCTGGAATGTCCTAGCTAGTGGAGATCTCAGAGAAGAGCCTGCCTGGCTGGTCCACAAGATAGGCTCCAGGGGGACCCCAGGATCAGACATGGGAAGGACTGCCAAGGCCAAAGGGCTGTCATTAAGATGCTGGACTGGCTTTGGGTTCTGGACTCCCACCCTAAAGCCCGATCCTTCCTCCTGTCCCTCTGTCACAGCACCAAGCCATCTATCCACCTATGTCTCCCTGGGAGTTCGTTCTTGTCACTTCCCTTCTCCCATCGAAGAGCTGGTTGTCCTAAGTGAGCGGCCTCTACAGAACTTCCAAGGCCTGTGTTCTCTCATCTCCCTCAGCCCAGGAAGTGACATGATTATGTCTCAGCTTTCTATTCTTACATCCCAAGTGGAACTCAACTGGAGCTAAGCCCTCTAGGTCCTGCCTAAGCCACTCTCTCAGTAATAACCTCCTTTGCTGCCATACAGGGTCCTACAGCCCATGTTACCTGAGTTTACCCAGTCCCTGTAACACATTCTAGAACATGAGTCACAGGTTGTCTTGGTCAACATGAGCTATGAAAGAATTCTTGCCCTCCCTACCAAGCTTCCTGGACATTGACCTTGAAGCTAGAAAGAGATGGTCTGATGACCATGAGGACCAGACTTATACAAGGTCAATGCACTGGCTTGGCATCTTTTCTTAGACTCTGCTCTGTGCTCATCCTTGCTCTGGGTAGCACTGAGGGAGAAAGGAAAACAGAGGAAGGAAGGAAAGGAAGGAGGGAGGGAGGAAACCAAGCAAACCATGGGCAGCATCCCTTCAATGTGCTTCCAGACTAATGTGACAACAGAGTTCACACATCTGCCAGTTAAGGACACTACATACTATAGTTGATAAAATAATAAACTGAATTGTGCAGGGAAGCATCCCTAGGACAGACCAGGAAAGATCTAGCAGCCACCATTCACCTATTGCACTGGGCAGAGTCATGGAAGATATGAAACAAACCTGAAAAATTCAAAGCTTGTATAAATGGAAGCTGTGAGGTATGCATATGTATGGGTGGTTTTGTAGGATGCAAAGTACTCATGTTATACTTGATGGACACTCCACTGGTATGGAACAAGAAGAGTCTCCATCACTGAGTGTGCTGTCTCGTGTCCCCTTGACTAATGTCAAGTGTTAAGTTCTCTTCCTTTCATGGAGTTCACTCCCGCTGCAGATTTCTATCCTCTACTTCCTTAGAGACATTTCCCTATGGCAGAAGACTCAGCTTGAAATCTCAGGGACTGACCAAAATGCTTTCCTCTGATCCTGTTCACAGGTCCACCCCTTGGCAACTCTGGTCAACAGCAGCCAATCTTGCCAGTACACCCTGGACCCCAAGAGGAAGGATGTGTCTCAAGTCATTTGCAATGAGCAACACCTTTTCCTTCCTTTCTCCTACAAGTAGGTCACCTGCTGCTTCTAGAGCTCATCATTTAATGGGCTGGTGTAACTGAACACCTCCTGGGTGCCCAGTTCCAGATTAAGCGGGGCTTACAGGAAGCTATGGAAGGTACAAGGCAGAGTCCATCTCTGTCCTGCTTTTAAGTTAACATGGAATTTTCCAGAAAGGTGTTGAGCATTGGAGCAATTTGAGACCAACAAAAGATATCTCAGTCTCAGACCTTAAAAGCTTGAAGAACCAGAAAAGGTGTGAATTGTGTGTTACACTATTCCCTAGTTAGAAAGAGCTTCATGAAGGATTTAGGATGAAGGCTTATATATCCAAATCCATGCTAAAAACCGACTAACATTCATTAGGTAATTGCTTTATCTTTGAGTCTGTACTGTGAGAGCTACAAAAGATTTTGAAGGCTCAGCTGCAGTCCAAACCCTCTGAGACTTCCAGACTGGTTTAGAGTGAAATAAATGATAGTTAGTGTGAGCAGGAAGAGGTGGGCACTACCCATTGCAGGATCAAGATGGATGGATTTCACCATCCTTTGAAAGGTGGGCAGAATTGGGGCAGAAGAATAGATGAACTTTTCAACTTGAAAAGAATAGCATTTTTTTTTGATGACTAGTAGTCCACGATATAATGTACTTCCTGTGTTACCAGGAATAAATATGGGATCATGACACATGTTACACAGACACTGAGTCTTGAAGACACACCTAACATCAACAGTCGCTTCTTCAATGAAGGTAAGACTTTATATCTCCTGGGTACCAGGAAATCTGCCCACAGGGTGCCATTCACAGCTCAGCTCTTAGTAGGTCCCTGTTCAATGTCTGCAGACCAATGAGTGATGTGGACTCTGGTGTTCTGGTCACGGGACCATAGATATCAAGAAAGCATTTCAGGATGTCAAGAGGTTGTGGGACAAAGGGGAGGGAGACAATATCCACAACCGTCTGGTATTTTATGGGTAAGAAATGGGAAGACTAGGCTGAATGTGATAATGCTGGGAGTACTGGCAACTTCATACACCTATAAGACTCAGAGCCACGCCAGATGGTATGGAGCCAGCCGGAAAGGAACTTCAGGGTCAGGCCAGGTAGTAATCTAAGGAATTGATCTTTAGGGTTAAAAAAGAACTTTAGGGAATTCTAGTCTAACTCCCGGCCAACAATGCTTTGTGTGTTTATCGGTGAACACTTGGATTTGTGCATTGTTTTGTTGTTTGCTTGGTGGCAGAGCCTGTGAGTTCATAGGGTGGAGGCACATGCTTACATGTCCATTCCATAGAGGGGAATGACACCTAGTGAGGCTTTATGGGGTAGTTTTATAGAATGAGTGCCCAATTCTAATCAAAGTCAACAACACTGTAGCTCATTTCCATGAGCTGATGGGGCTGCAGGGGAGTCTCCCCTCTTCATATGCTGCCAAAAGGCCCAAGTAGAAGAACTGATGGGTGAGGGCCACTGAGGCTGACCTCAGTGTTACCGTGGCAGACGAAGTGCCTCCTTGCCGTTCTGTGAAGCACAGGACAGTCTGACGCCAGATTCACAAAAGCTTGGGTTCAACCCCAGGTTGAATCTCACTGATCTAGAGAGTTCTGGGGTAACAATTCTCAAAGTAGTGGGGCTGGGGAGGTGGCTTAGCAGTTAAGAAGCACATCCTGCTCTTCCAAAGGACCTGAGTTCAGTTCCTAGCAACCCCACTGGGTGGCTCACAACTTCCTGAAACTCGTAACTCCAAGGGATTTGACAGCTTCTTGTGCCCTTTGCAAGTAGCTGCACTCATGCACACATATCCACACAGAAATACACATAAATAAAGGAAATACATTGTTAAAGAATTATCAAATAAAGCTGCTTACCTTATTTTTCCTTCTCCTCTCTTTAAGTTGTAGAATACCGGCCCCCTCGGGAAGGCTGCAATGTGTGAGTGGAAACATCCAGCTCAGAGTCTGATGTCTAATAAGAGTTGAGAAAATAATCATTGCCTTTTTTTCCCCCTCTTACTGATACCTACACCATTTCCAGTTCAGATTCAACAAAGATGTTGAGCTACGAACGAACGGAAGTAAAACTCCCTTGACGCTTCTTTTCTTCCAGGTACCAAGCAGGTGGGTCTGGCCTTTGAGAGCACCAAGTCCACATCACTCCCACAGCAAGCTGAGGCTGTTTTGAATACCCTTCGAGAACTGGAAAGGCTGTCTGTCTCGGAGCAGAATGCTCAGAGAGCAAATCTCTTCAATAAACTGGTGACTGAGCTGAGAGGCCTCGGCGATGAAGCAATCACATCCCTCTTACCACAGCTGACTGGAGTGTCCAGGTAGGTCTTTAATGGTTACAAATCAAACTCTCCAGTGGCCTGCCTGCGGAAGCTGCAGAACCTTTAGCCCAGGCATCTTGGGAACTATGTAATTGTCAACTCATTTAACCAGTTAATCAGCTAATACCTACTAAAAGAAGAACCATCATCTAAGGCGCTTAGAGTTCTGTAGTCAAGACACACTCACCATTGAAGGCATACATGTGTGCTAACACAGAAGGGTACTGAGTGGCTCTCACATTTTACGGGTATCTTCTAACTCCTCATTCTATTGCAAGCACAATGAAAAGCTAGAGAGAAAAATTCAGGAACCTCCCTTGAAGCTTTCAGGCTAGTAGAAAGAGAACTCAGGCAAACCAAATAGTACAATTTCTCCACTTGCTATACAAATAGTACTTGCTCTAAGTACTGAAAAGGTCATAGGAGGCACGGTCTATGTCCCAACAAAAGGACAGTGACAGCCATTCATATTGGCTTCAGGTCTGAGAGTCCTTCAGCTTCCCTCCATGATGTCTCTACAATGGCGGTATCCCTAGGGGAGACATCATGGAGGAAGTCATCATTACTGGGCTCTGAGCTTTAGTGTGAAAGATGGTTATTAGTTCTGGGTAGTGAATAAAGGATGCAAGTACTCTCCTGGCAGAAGACATGCCAAGTGCTGAGGATATTGGATTTGACATGAAGGTCCTCTGTGTAACTCTCTCTCTGAACATCTCTCCTCAGCCCCATCACTCTACAAGCCCTGGTTCAGTGTGGACAACCTCAGTGCTACACTCACATCCTCCAGTGGCTGAAAACTGAGAAGGCTCACCCTCTCCTGGTTGACATCGTTACCTACCTTTTGGCTCTGATGCCAAATCCTCCCATACAGAGGCTGCGGGAGATCTTTAACACTGCCAAGGAGCAGCAGAGCCGAGCCACCCTGTATGCATTGAGCCACGTGGTTAACAAGTAAGTCTTGACTTTGCCTGGCTCCAAGCTACATCCCTTCTCCTGGGAGCAAAGGAAACACCAAAACAAGCAAACACAAGCTTGCATTTTAAGAGAAGCTTATCTATGCTTGCTAATTTGCAATCTCTGTTCTTTTACTTGGTAGCTATTACACTGTGGACCATTCAAGTAGAGCTGATCTGCAAGATATTGCCAATTACCTGTTGAAAAAGATTGACAACGAGTGCATGTGGGATGAAGACCACACCTACTTGATTCTGAGGGTATTCATTTAGTCTTTTGCATTATATACATCAGTTTTTCAAAATTGCTCATCCTGGACATCCCTTACTTCTGCACTGTGATGAGTTCTTGTTTCTTCTCTTCAATGAAGGTCATTGGAAATATAGGCAGAACCATGGAAAAGGTCATGCCAGCACTCAAGTCCTCAGTCCTGAATTGTGTGAGAAGTAAAAAAACATCGCCACTGATTCAGAAAGCTGCTATCCAGGCTTTGAGGAAGATGGAACTGGGAGATGAGGTAAAGCATGCTGTGGGGTTCTGAAAATGAAAGTTGGTACTGACAAAAAGGTTCACATAGTATTAAAGTGATCAATTACCTGTTTCTCCACCCAAGCTGTCCCATACTACCATCTAATTGTCAGTTTCAATAAGCCCATTGATATCCTAGTACCATGTGGACATGAAAGACACACCACTCTGTAGCTAATCCACAAAGCAGAACGCAGACTTTTTGTTTGTTTGTTTGTTTGTTTCTACATGCTATCCTACTACAAAATTGACCATCATCTCATCTTGGGAAAACATTGGTACTACCCAATTTCATCAAACCAGATAGTGAATTGGGTCCTACCTTAGGTGACAAAAACTCCAGAGCATTAGAAACCACCTTATCCAAACTCCATCTATATCTTTACATCAAAATAATCTACATCAAGACCATTTTATCTTCACTAAGTGACAGGTCTATAGGCAAGTCATGAGTTGGTCAACACTTGGGTGCTTTCATGCCATTGAGCTCAGCACATATTCTATACAAGTCTTCTGGGTGCCTCGAACACTGAGAAGAAGATTAGGTATCAGCATTTGCAGCCATTTTAGACATCAATTAGACTTTCTCCTAAACACCAGCATCAGCCAGGCACTCACTGGGTCTTGACCAAAAGATAGCTATTTCGGTCTCCTCTTTTGGCTGCAGGCCCAAAGGATCCTTTTTGATACATTTGTGGATAGTGCCATTCCTGTGGAGAACAGACTGGCTGCCTATCTTTTGCTGATGAAGGACCCTTCCTCATCAGATATTAGCAGAATTATCCAACTTCTCCAATGGGAACAGAGTGAGCAGGTGAAGAACTTTGTGGCATCTCACATTGCCAACATCTTGAACTCAGAAGAACTGTATGTCCAAGAGTAAGTAAGAGTAATTTTCACCCATCAGCCACTGAGAACCCTGGGCTGGGACACCAATCCCTGACTGTGTCATTGCCTGTCCTCAGGATTACTTAAAGTGAATGTGCACAGACCCTAAGCCAAAGTCTTGGGACAATATAAATCTACATATCTTAGTTGTGATTAGAAATTCATAAATTCATAGGATATGGGGAGACAAAAAAAAAAACAAGTAACATATGATTTTGACTCAAAGTATCTTCTTCCTTTTCATTTAGTCTGAAGAATTTGATCAAAAATGCTCTGGAGCACTCTCAACTTCCAACAATCATGGACTTCAGAAAATTTTCCCGGAACTATCAAATTTCCAAATCTGTTTCTCTCCCATCATTTGACCCAGTCTCAGCCAAAATGGAAGGGAATCTTATATTTGATCCAAGCAGTTATCTTCCCAAAGAAAGCATGCTGAAAACAACCCTCACGATCTTTGGACTTACTTCGATTGATCTCTTTGAGGTATGTGTGAGAATGAAGGATCTCAATGCAGTTTGCCCATTTGGTACAACACCATCTGCCTCCACTAGGGGTCATCTGAAGCATGACTCCTAAGAGTAAATGAAATCAAAGATGTCTCAGGAAAGTCCCTGGACCCCAAACCCTAGAAAATGCATGGGTTCTCCATTGAGTTAAATACATGATTCTCTCCCATCAAACCCTGAATCTACTTCCAGCTCTGAATCCTTAGTTTAATTATTTACTCTCTCTAATCCTTAGCTGTGTCTTCTAGGAAAAGCCAGAGGAGTGCTACCGTTCAGGATTCTAATGAGATTTAAATAAACAACTTCCTTGAAGTGTTTCTGTCATGTTCATCTGCTGCTTGCTTAATTATATGAGCATAAGTGGGGGGAAACATGTTCTGCTTGCAACCAGAAGCCTCATGGCATATTTTGCCTGGTTTTCTTTCTCAGATTGGTTTAGAAGGAAAGGGCTTTGAGCCGACACTGGAAGCTCTTTTTGGTAAGCAAGGATTCTTCCCAGACAGTGTCAACAAGGCTTTGTATTGGGTCAATGGACAAGTTCCTGATCGTGTCTCCAAGGTCTTAGTGGACCACTTTGGCTATACCAAAGATGACAAGTATGAACAGGTACGTGTTTTTTTAGGTGTCTTTTTTTTTTTTTTAAGGGAAGCTTTGGGTCTCACTGCCAGACATCTCTATGCCTAGAAGACATGAAAGTTCTACCTATACAAAATGGTTGCTGTGGCCATATATTAGACTCCTTTGTGAGATTAAAAGCCAGTATCCTCTATAGGCAAGGGCCTCTTGGAAGTTTAGTAGGAACAAGATCAATTAGAGGTACTCCAGTGAAATCACTAAGAGTGTGCTGCCTCAGACACAAGTTTGGATTCACACCTAGCTGTCTCTAAGCTGTGAACCCTTGGGGAAGCTGCTTGATATTACATGTAACTGATCTATTCCTAGACCAAAGGGGTACTAACAACAATCCATATCTCACACTGTCACTTAACGGCTAAATGAAATAAGGCACACAGATCCTGACATTACTACTGAAGGTTCAATAAGCAGACACGATTGTAAGTTTTAAGTTAATACTTTTGTCATTATCAACAACTTTTCCTTGGCTGTCACTCACATCAGTGCACTGGCTAATGAGAACAAATTCCACTTGGAAGCTGGCAGTGAGCCCCTACTTGAAGCAGAAGCTAGCTTGTATATGCTTGTGATTGGCACCATAAAAGGATTTGCTAGAAATGATGGTTCTTGGGCTCACCCAAGACTTACTGATTTTAACAAGACTCCAGGGGGCATGGATACACATTCTAGGTTTAGAAGTAGGGCCATAACTTGATTTCAGGTGTTAACTGATGGTCTCATGCCCAACTTCTGATTTCTGACCTCCACCAGAAGCTGATCCATTCTGGGACTTTTCTTATGTGGGTCTATGGAGCTTTTTCTCTAATAATGGATCTGTAGTCATGTGTTTTCCAAACTTCCATCTGATTTATGTAATAATAGCCACCTTTTCTCAAGAAATCCCCAGCACTCGTTCCTAGTAAAGGGAGAGAGGGCTAAGCAAGGGAGGGAAACAGAGAGCATCCTAATCTTGAGGAGCCCTAGGGAGCCTCGAGAACAGGAGTTCCTGTAAGTTTCCTTCGAGTTAAGCACTGCTTTAAGAACACTCCTATCCCTGACAAGAGCTTCTGGTTTTTCATCTCTGTTTAGAAGAATTCTCCTTCACCAAAAGGTGGGGCCCGATTGCAGTGGCTGCCCTATATCGTTATCACATTTTCAGAAAGGGCTTGAGTTGGAGCACATCACAGCCGCCCAGATAGACTAGCCTGAGAAGTGTGGAAGTGTTGGGCAGAGCTGCTATCTCACTAGATATTTTGCTACTAAAATCCTAGGACATGGTGAACGGAATCATGCCCATGGTGGACAAGTTGATCAAAGATTTGAAATCTAAGGAAATCCCTGAAGCCAGAGCTTACCTCCGCATCTTAGAAGAAGAACTTGGCTTTGTCAAGCTCCAAGACCTCCAAGTCCTGGCAAGGCTCTTTCTGAATGGTGCACAAGCATTGCGGGGAATTCCCCAGATGGTAAGTGACCCAGGCCCGGTCTGAGCACTCGTTGACTAGCCTGGTCCTTCTTAGACTCCCCAACCCCCTGCCTCACAAACCTGAGAGAATGTTTTGTACATCCTTCAAACTACAAGTTTGCCTTGAATTTTAGTTAAGAAGATTCTGGAGGGCCGAGAAAAGCAGTTCAATCAGCAAAGTTTGACCTGACCTGAAGACTGCTCTAGATTTAGACCCCAGAAACCACAGAAGGAAGCAGAGTGTGGTGGCACACCCTAATAATTCCAGCACTGGAGAGGCAGAGATGGGCAGATCTAGAGGATTTGCTGGCAGACTAGCCTAGCCAAATCAGGGGGCTCTGGGTAACATTGAGAGATCTTGTCTCATAAAACAAGGTGAACAGCATCCTGAGGAATGACATCTGAGCTTCATGTGCTCTACACACACACACATACATACGTATACATGCATGTGTGCATGGACACTCACATACAAGTACACACATGTAAACATGCATACACACATATACACACCGTCTTAAAAGATAAGGAGCTGAGGGAAATAGCTCAGCGCGTAAAGTAGTTGCTGTGCAAACATGAAGACCTGAGATTGATCTCTGACATTCATGTAAAGGCCAGGCACAGCCATGCCCACAATGACCCAAGTGCTGAGGTCAAAGACAAACAGATCGCCGGGCGGTGGTAGCGCACACCTTCAATCCCAGCACTCGGGAGGCAGAGCCAGGCAGATCTCTGTGAGTTCAAGGCCAGCCTGGTCTATAGAGTGAGATCCAGGACAGGTACCAAAACTTCGCAGAGAAACCCTGTCTCAAAAAAACAAAAAACAAAAACAAACAAAAAACAACAACAACAAAGACATGCAAATCCAGGGAGCTCATTGGTGAAGCCTGTACAATACAAGAACAACTTCAGTGAGAGATCCTGTCAAAGAACAGAAAATGATAAAGAGAAACACCCAGCATTAACTTCTAGCCTCTACACATGCATGCACAGTTAAGTGCATCTGCATACATATGAATACATGTACACACACACACACACACACACACACACACACACACACACCACATGCACACAAACTCTATTTAAAGGATTGTTCTTGGTAGCTAAAAAAAAAAAAGTGATAGCATTTGGAAATAAAGCCGTTCATAACAGTTATATCTTTGAAGAATATTAGTTTGACCTTCTGGAAAACAATTCTAAGTATACCTTCCTTGACCTATGCTGGCAGCTCCTTCAAACACTGAAAGGATACAACAATTATAAAAGTTTTTAGCAAACTGTAGCCCACTATTCACATTTGTGTTATATTTATATAAGTTTATCATGAAAGGAGAAAATACACAAATACGTTCCTTATGATTAGATAAATAATCATGTGGGCTTTGAGAGCAGAGGTCTAGGGGTTGGGGATTTAGCTCAGTGGTAGAGCACTTGCCTAGCAAGCGCAAGGCCCTGGGTTCGGTCCTCAGTTCCGGAAAAAAAAATTTAAAAAGAAAAAAAATACAGAGGTTTCAAGGGCTGGGGTTGTAACTCAGTGACACAGAGGTCACCCAGCATTGCAAAACCCAGGTTCCATCCCTTGTACTGTGAAAGGAAGAAAGAAAAGGAACACAAGTCTTAACTTCTTTCATGAAATGTTGTATAAAATAAAGCAAGAATCAATATATATTAATGCAGACGTCTCCTCAGTAGCCACTTACTTTCAAAAAGTTTACTTTACCATAATATAGTACACTTCCGGTAAAGTCTCATTTGCGTTCAGATTGTCACAAGAGCAGAATAATGTCATACATTATACTTAAAGTTCATAAAGCTGTGAGGTTCAGCTAGGGACCTCTAAATCAGCAGTTTAAAATGACATGACATTCAAGCCAGAGAAACTGCTTATACCCCAATGTGTTGATGCCAGTAACCATGAACTTCCATTCATCAGTCTACCTAGCTAGTGAAAACGTACTAGCTCCTCTCTCTGAATAAAGAGACATCGTGTGTGACATTAAGGAGATCACATTTAACACAGCCCACCCACGTCCAGATTATTTTACATTGCTGTCCCTTGTTGGTTTTGCAGATTGCACAGGCCATCAGGGATGGGTCAAAGAATGACTTGTTTCTTCACTACATCTTCATGGACAATGCCTTTGAGCTCCCAACTGGAGCGGGGTTACAGCTGCAAGTGTCCTCCTCTGGAGTCATCACCCCCGGGACCAAGGCTGGAGTGAGAATGGAATTAGCCAACGTAAGACTCCGCATTGATCACAATCAAATCAATGACTGTTTCTTTTCCTTCTGGGTGGGATTTTTGCACGCATGTTTAAGACACGCTCCAACTTAAGGCAAAGCGCATTATGATTGCAATCTTCTTTCTAATTTTTATGAGGGATTTTAGGATTTTACCAGCATGTGTTATCTCTCACCATCTCCACTTGAGATGCAGTAACGAAAAAGAGAGCCCAGCTGTTCTCTCAATGAGTGAAGACCCTGGTTATCTTTGTATCCAGTAGTGCTTAAAGTAACTACTCCTAGGAAATGCACACTGGCTCTGGGGAAGCTTTTCTTCCTCAAATCACAGTGACGGTCCCTGTGGCATGAATTAGCAGAGGCATTTGCCAGAGTTCAGAAAGAGAGGTTGAGCTGTCTGCCAGGGTTCTGAGGTGCTGACTGAAACTCAATAGGTCATCTTCTGACTTCCAGATTCAGGCAGAGCTAGTGGCAAAGCCTTCTGTGTCCGTGGAGTTTGTGACAAATATGGGCATCATCATCCCAGACTTTGCTAAGAGTGGCGTCCAGATGAACACCAACTTCTTCCATGAGTCAGGCCTGGAGGCTCGAGTGGCCCTGAAGGCCAGACAGCTGAAGGTCATCATTCCTGCTCCAAAGAGGCCAATCAAGCTGTTCAGTGGCAGGTAATTCTATCACCGAGGTCTACCTGGCCTGTTTGAAAGAGAAAATTGAGTGTGTAAGTCCTGTAAGTCTATAGGACTTAGCCAGGCTAGATAACTAACTGGGGTAATTTCCAGTGAAATGGGAGAGAGTTGCCTTTGCTTCTACTTTGCATATTTTACTGAAGTTTCCTGTGCCTCTCTCTGTCCACACTTAACATCTGCTGGTTTGTCAGGAGTTACTTGTCTGTGGGGTTCTGCGTAATTTCTCATTCACTCTAAGAATGGAGAAACAGTAGTACCAGAGATGTCCTACTTGGGAAATAAACATTCTCCCCCAGAAAAAACACCAAATGTCACAGTAGTTTGTGGGAGCTGACTCTGTGGATGAAACATGCACCACACTCCTAATCACACGATTGTGGGATCCAGTCTCACATTAAGAGTTCTAGTTTCAATGGTATCCTCAACACATTTGTTTGCTTGCTCAGAAACAGAATTTAATTGCCTGGTTTGTATCAAGCTTGTGGAAGGAGATACACGAGGACCCTTGTCTTCCAGATTTTAACTGTGCAGGGAAGGCACACAGTTAAGGAAATGGCAATAATGAAACCAGGGCTAGGTCAGAGGAGTGGGATACTGTAGAATCATAGATCATGAAGACTTTGGGAGTTGGAATGCTTTCTGAAGAACCCATTTTTGATCTGTTAGAAGGCCTATGTCAGAGCTGATAAGCAAAAAAGAAAGGAGTGTGTGTCCCTGCAATGAGGAAAGTACATTTGATGTCCTGAGGGATAAAGAAAACGATTGGAAACGCTAAAATGAGCTGAATTAGTGAAGTTGCACAGGGAGCCTGAGGGCACTGTGGTAGAAAAGGGCAGTCCATCTTGGCCCATGGCTAGCCTCCTAAGCCCCTTTCTGAAGCCAAAGGAACTGGGAAAGGGGTATAAATAAGATGAGCTGGTGTTCTAGAGGAAGTCCTCCAACTCTGGGGAGCAAACTGGGAGAAGAGACATGTGACTGGAGCTCGGTTAGGTGTGAGCGAAGGCAGTGGCTTGTACTGCAGGAACATTCGGGGTAAGGTGGAGTGAAGAAGCTCTAGCGATGGTAATGAAGTAGAAAAATGAGTGCAGGTTGGCTGGTTATGGAGGGAAAAGAAGGAAGAAAGGGAAGTGGCATGGCCATCATTGAAATAGGAAACAGAGAGCAAAAGCTGCAGCTTGGAGTGAGATGCTGAATGGCTGCTTTTGGTGTCCTAGGGAACAACAAATTTAAGGTACCCAGGCGTCAAATGGACCTAGGAGTCCAGTAAAGAGATGAGCATGTAGAAGCAAGACTAAACAGAAGTCAGGGTAGGGCAAGACAGGAGAAACACGGGCCAGAGCACAGATAATATAAGCATGTGATAGAGAAGGGGAATAGGTAGCAAACAGTGGTAAGGGGTTATAGCAAAGTAGACATCCCCTAGACAGAGTGCCGCTGGCATCAGAGTTACTGACACATCATCAAAGCTTGGCTTAAGACACCACCCAAAGTAGGGGGTGCGGGTCCCAAAGAAAGCACATATTCCAAAGAAGAAATTAGAGCATGGGTAGAATTGGTTCTATTTTCTCCTTTCTGAAGTACATCTCTAAAGTGTTGCAAAGTTCTCAGAGGTTAGACTCTGATATCTTAATGTGGACATGAGTGAGCATCTCTACAAAACACTTCTGAGGGGCCAAAAAGATAACACACACACACACACACACACACAATTGATTAGGGAGCAAGGGAGGGACTGGTGGTACCAAAGAAAGCACTTTCAGGAGCATAAGAAGGGGGAGTCAGTGTAAAGTGTTTGGCGAGAATACTGCAAGGGAAGAAAACCCTCGATTATAAAGGAGAAAAAAATGGGCTAAGAAGGAAATAAAGAGGTATGCAGATGAGATGAGGGTCAGAGTATTAGGTGCACAGACGCCAAAACGTGAGCATTTTAGTGCTAGTAGAAAGAACTCAGAATGTAGAAACCTTGCATGCGAAAAAATACAGAGTTCCTACACCCAACCCCAACGATAACCTTCTCTCCCAGCTTCTCTTTCTTCCCATTATAAAATGGGAATCCTAGGCCTGCAGTGGGAGGATGGGAGGTCATGAAGATAAGGCAGTGTAACATCTGAAACATAAGGGTCCTTGCAATCATGTTACTGATGTTCTTTATACTCATTTTTGTTTCTCAGTAGACTAAATAATGTGTGGTGGGTGTGAACAGAAGAGAGGGATAGAGGATGGTGGAGGTGGGGGCATGTGCATGGTGATGCTCAACAATAGGCATTTCAGTTCATGACACAAAGGTAACTCCACCTGCTCCTTCTTCACCAGCAACACACTACACTTGGTCTCCACCACCAAAACAGAGATGATCCCTCCCCTGGTTGAGAACAGGCAGTCCTGGTCAACTTGCAAACCTTTCTTCACTGGCATGAACTACTGTACCACAGGGGCTTACTCCAATGCCAGCTCCACAGAGTCTGCTTCCTACTACCCCCTGACAGGGGACACAAGGTGAGAGCTACTCAGTGCCAACCAAGCATCTGCTTACCTTCTATCTGGAGGGACAAAAGGAAAAAATGCCAAGGATGGCAAGCCCATGTTACCAACCTTAAGCGTTCACATTATTGTCTGGGAACTTAAAATGGTAGCCCTCTGGTCAATATTTTGGGTCCCCCCCCATGCTCTTCATGCACTGGATGAGGTGATCACAACATATTCCCATCTGTCAATTCCTTTTCTGAGTCTCCAGACCCACTGATACAAGCTTTGTGAAGCTGACCAGTGTACTCAAAGCCCTCACCATGCTGTGGGGCTCATCTTCATCCCCTACGCCCCATTCTCATGGCTTGTTCTCAGCATGAAAGGCACAAGTTAACTTTTTAACTCATCCAAAAGTCCTGGACATCCTGGAAACTTCCCTTGCCTGGGGCTTTTGGAGAGATTATGTAGAACATTAAGGACTATCATTAGCTAAAGAAAGATGATAGCCAGGTGGTGGTGGCACTCGCCTTTAATCCCAGCACTTCTTGGGAGGCAGAGCCAGGCAGATCTCTGTGAGTTCGAGGCCAGCCTGGGCTACAGAGTGAGTTCCAGGAAAAAGCTACACAGAAAAACCCTATCTCGAAAAAAAAAAAAAAAAAACAGAGAGAGAGAGAGAGAGAGAGAGAGAGAGAGAGAGAGAGAGAGAGAGAGAGAGAGGGAGGATATTAAAACCATACGTGCATTTTTGTGGTATATGAAGCTGGATTGTTGGGGGTGTATTATTACTATCTTTAAAAGAGCTAACAGTGTGTACTGGACATGCCATGACATCTTTAGGTATGAGCTGGAGCTGAAGCCCACGGGAGAGGTGGAGCAGTATTCGGCCAGTGCAACCTATGAATTCCAAAAAGAGGACAAGGTGGACACACTGAAGTTCCTAGTTCAAGCAGAAGGTGGGTATCCACAATGAGGCTGTTCCACCTCTGCCTCAGTCTTGGGTTCAGGACTCACAAGGAGGACGGCTTTATGGTGATACATTTAACAAATATGTCCCGAGTTCCTAGTAGATGCCAGGCCTTTTCTTAAAACTGAGACTAGAAATGAAGTCTTCACCTTCATGGGAGTTAGAGCAATCAAGACAACTTGTATTCAGGATGTTAGACCAGGGTCGAGGGGTTGCAGAAACAGAGTACAGAAGGCTCTAGGAAATCGTATACATGGTAGGGAGAAAGGAGGATGGTTGAAATAGTAAAATGAAGATGTAACGAAAACTTTCACTGGTAAAGTGAAATTTTGCTCGTTTGTCTTTTGTTTCCATTGTGATTTTTGAGACAGGGTTTCCCCATGTAGCTGGCTGTCCTGGAACTCATACTGTAGACCTCAAACTCAGAGATCCACCTGCCTCTGCCTACTGAGTGCTGGGATTAAAGGCATGTGCCAGAGCTGCCCAAAGATCTTTTTAAAAAGAGAAAGAAGGAAACGTGACAGGATAGAGAGGAAATAAGCCCCAGGGGAAAGAGTTGCAGGCTAAGGGGCTAGCCTGTGCAAATACTCTGAGGTTGGAACAGATTGAGAAAAGGTAGGAAAGAGACAGAACTGAGAATCTAGTGTGTAAGTGATTTCTGTAGTCCAGGAAAGAGGTGGAGGTGTTTGAATCTGAGTAAGTTGTCAGGCTATTCGAGCAATACTGTGGAGAGACAACAGCACAGATGAGTCCACGATGTGATAAGTGGCTGTGGAGACGGTTTGGAAGGTAGAAAGGCAAGAAAGAATGATAAGTGATGGGGTGATGTGAGAAGTCATCATATTCTTGTTGTATTTGGAAGAATTAGAGCTTGCGTTCCTTGAACATCTGAGCATCCCCCACCTCAGGTCTTTTCCTGAATGCCCCGCACCCAGAACTCAGCATGATTCAATCCTCTCTGCACTGTGGTCTTGCCCACATATCCTTTTAACGGGGAGATATTGTTGTGACCAACATGTAAGAAACAGCCCCTCTTTTGTCCCTATTTCTTTTCCTCCTAGCCAGTTCCCCACATCTTCATGACATTTACTGTCATCGGACACAGGTAACTGATTTGCTTACTGTCTGCAGACCCCATTGACCACTAAAAGATGAGCCATACAAGGGCTGGGTACCCCAGTGCCAAGAACAGTGCCTAGGTCATTATAAACCATCAGGAAATACTTAAAAATTAAGTGGATGGATAATGGCATGGCCAATGGGGAAAATCATCTTCACGGGTGTCCTCATTTAAACCCATGGTAGTCAGGGGTTTGCCTTTCTTCTCTGTCTCTTTTGTCCTTTGCATAGACTCACAGCACTCATCTCTTGACTCTCCCGTGTCCTCTTTCAGGAGTACAGCAGACCGAGGCTACGGCAGTCTTCAAGTACAATCGGCGAAGCAGGACTTTATCCAGCGAAGTCCTAATCCCAGGGTTTGATGTTGACTTTGGGACAATCCTCAGAGTTAATGATGAATCCGCTAAGGACAAAAACGCTTACAAACTCATCCTGGACATTCAGAACAAAAAGATCACTGAGGTCTCTCTTGTGGGCCATGTGAGGTAAGGAAAGATTTCAGTGACCTGAGCTGAACTGGAGGCCTTGATGGCTCTTTGCTTTCTTTTTCAAGCTTTACATCTGGCCACACCAGGGCCATCTCTGTTCTACAGTCTACCTGCAAATACAGACCTCAACATGTTCGCCCTTTGCACATGTGTGTGTATACACACACACACACACACACACACACACACACACACACACACACACACACATAAAGCTTATCTACCTCCCTGCAAACTCCATACTCCACACTGAATATTGGCTTTATAAGTTAATGAGTTTGGTCTATGTATGGTCAGATACCTGATTTATTCATGTCTGGGTTTTATCACCAAAAATGAAACTTCTAATTATTGAATGCTGGGCACCTCCCTGGAATGGACGAAAGTCATTGATGCCACCTGATTTCTTCTTCAATAGTTATGACAAAAGGGTAGATGGCAAGATCAAAGGTGTCATTTCCATACCACGTTTGCAAGCAGAAGCCAGGAGTGAGATCCACACCCACTGGTCCCCCACCAAACTGCTCTTCCAAATGGACTCCTCTGCTACAGCGTATGGCTCAACAATCTCCAAGAGAGTGGCATGGCGTTATGGTATGTGTCCCTCCCGTCATGTGAGCCCTTTCCAGGACATTGTGTGCTTAAGAGTAGCTGCTTAGAGTAAAAGCTATGGGCTGACCTAACATCACTTACAGCCATGTTGCCTTGTGCATTTTCAGACAATGAGAAAATCGAATTTGACTGGAACGCGGGAACCAACGTGGATACCAAAAAAGTAGCCTCCAATTTCCCTGTGGATCTTTCCAGTTATCCTAGAACCTTGCATGAGTATGCCAACGGTCTCCTGGATCACAGAGTCCCTCAAACAGACATGACTTTCCGGCACATGGGTTCCAAATTCATTGTTGTAAGTATGATCATGCAGCAGAATAAATACATGGCTGTCGATGCTAACAGCATCAACAACTGACATAGATGCAGAAATATCCAAAGATGTATAAGCAAAGCATGCATGGCTAGTTCCCCAGGCACACAAAGCAGCATATAACAAGTATCCAATGGATGCCACTAAGCTGAAGAGTTTTCTGTGTTAAAAGAAGCTTTAGGACACTGGCTAGGGGATCTAACATATATTCGTGTGTGTGTGTGTGTGTGTGTGTGTGTGTCTGTGTGTGTGTGTGTCTGTGTGTCTGTGTGTCTGTGTGTCTGTGTGTCTGTGTGTGTCTGTGTATACATATTTATGCAAGTCTGTGTATGTATGTATATATGTGTATATAAACATGTATGTAGTTAGTTATAGTTTTATATAAAATGTGTAGAGAAGGGAATGGATAGCTCAGTCAGTAAAGCGTTTGCTGCGCAAGCATGGAGATCTGAGTTTGATCCCCATCACCCACATAAAGCCAGGCAAGGTACTTGTGATCCCACCACAAGGGAGTAAGAGACAGAAGAATCCCTGGGTCTCAGTGGCCAGACAAATTGATGAGCCCCAGGTCCCAGGGAGAGAACTTGGCTAAAAACAACAAGCTAGGCAAACAGTATGAGAGAAGGAAGGACATCTGAGGTTGGCCTTTGGCCTTCATGCACACTTGTAAATGCATGCACACATACACACACACATGGACACACAACTACACCCTACACACACACACACACACACACACACACACACACACACACACACAAATGAATGAGTGAAAATAAAATACAGAGAAATCAGTCACTAGAAATCCATACATTGCTGTAACTTACCTTTAACTCTCAGGGCATCGCCCTGCTTGATAATTGACCTACAAACATGAACTCTCCGCTCCCGATAATTGTACTTGGAGACCCACTGAGACCCGTTTCTTGCTCTCAAACTCTCTGTTGTTTTATAGGCAACAAACACATGGCTTCAGATGGCATCCAGGGGTCTTCCTTACTCCCAGATGTTACAGGATCACCTCAATG
The DNA here is from genome assembly GCF_949786415.1 of Peromyscus eremicus. NCBI lineage: Eukaryota > Metazoa > Chordata > Mammalia > Rodentia > Cricetidae > Peromyscus > Peromyscus eremicus. The sequence continues at coordinate 28,157,267 of NC_081437.1, forward strand.
GCCTCTCGGAGTTGAACCCCCAGAAAATGGGATTGCCTGACTTCCACATCCCAGACAACCTCTTTCTAAAGAGGTAAGAGGGGAAAACGGGGAGCATTATCTTTGTACTGTGCAAAGGAATGGGAACATTTTACCTAGCCTGATTTAGACTTTCCTGTTGAAAAATTTCAGAGAAATTTATTTAAGCACTTGGAATATACATTGGAATAACAATGAATGGTTATTAAAATATAACAAATACCACCTACTTTATTCTTATAGATCATCATCATAGTCAGCTGCATGTATTTACTGAAAAGATTACAAAGCCTGTTTGATACCCAAGGCCATTTCTGGGGTTCAGCAGAAAGGGTACTATGCAAATAACATCACTGAGACTCAGAGAGGCTAATTCTAAGATAACATTCCCAACTGGTGGAAGCTAAAACTACCATCTACCTTTACGAACTCGTAGACCTGTGTTCTTTTACATATCAAGTTGCTTCTATTAGGTTTAGCAAATGAGTGTCAAGTATCTACTATATGCAAAATGGTAGAGTAGAAACAGTGAGAAGACAGAAACTGGTTAAGGTTTCATCCTTTCTGCCAGAGATAGGCCTTGTATACACCAACAAATGAACCAATAAATGATATATAAGCAAAATTAGGATGCACTCTTTGAAACTGATCCAAGGGATCATAATGATACAGAGGTGGTTCTTGGGAGGGTTTTGGAAGTGTTTGGCAGGTAGAGGGAAAAGGAAAGGGCCCAGGGCATAAGAAATATGATGGTGAAAGGAACGTAGTAGGCTAGGGAAAATGGGGAGTCAAGACAGAGAGTTTTGAGTTCTTAATGTCTGACTGTGGGGACACTGTCTTTGTTCACTTCAGCGATGGCCGGGTCAAATATACATTGAACAAGAACAGCATAAAACTGGACATTCCTTTGCCGTTGGGTGGCAAGTCTTCAAAAGATCTAAGGATGCCAGAGAGTGTGAGAACACCAGCCCTCAACTTCAAGTCTGTGGGATTCCATCTGCCATCTCAAACGTTCCAGGTCCCCGCTTTTACAATCCCCAAGACACGTCAACTGCAAGTGCCTCTCTTGGGTGTTCTAGACCTTTCCACAAATGTCTACAGCAACTTGTACAACTGGTCAGCCTCCTATACTGGTGGCAACACCAGCAAAGACCACTTCAGCCTTCGGGCTCAGTACCGCATGAAGGCTGATTCTGCGGTTGACCTGTTTTCCTACAGCGTGCAAGGTGAGGCCTGCTCAGGTAAAGGGTCCATGGAGCTAATGTATCACACACCCTGATGGGAGAGCTCTAGGAGGAAAGAATATAGGCTTCCTATAGATGTTTTTCTTGCTACCTGGAAGTCTTTTCATTCATTCAACTAATAAAAATATTTATTAAGCATATGGTAAGGGTTCAATACTATGTTAGGCAGTAACAATAAAGCAGCCATATATACGAGCAATTATAATTCAGTTTAAGAAATGCTATGATACAGTATATACTATATGGTATGAGGTGCAGTGGAAACATTTGATAAGGGAACCCAACAAGGTCTGCAGCAACCCAGGAAGACTTCCTGGAGGAATGCCTTTTGACTTCATATTTCATGTATACATTACAAATGCCACTACTACAATTGACCCAGCTGTATGAGGTTCCTGTTGACTTTCAACATAAAGGTTATTCTGGAAATTTGTTGCTTAATTTAACCAGTATCTTTAATTTTTCTGTTAGGATCTGGAGAAACAACATATGACAGCCAGAGTACGTTCACATTGTCGTGTGATGGGTCTCTACATCACAAATTTCTAGATTCAAAATTCAAAGTCAGTCATGTAGAAAAATTTGGAAACACCCCAGTCTCAAAAGGTTTGCTAACATTTGAAGCATCTAGTGCCTTGGGACCACAGATGTCTGCTACTGTTCACCTGGACTCAAAAAAGAAGCAGCATTTGTACGTCAAAGAAATCAAGGTTGATGGACAGTTCAGAGCATCCTCATTTTATGCTCAAGGCAGATATGGCCTGTCTTGTGAGAGAGATCCTACCACCGGCCAGCTGAGTGGGGAATCCAACATGAGGTTTAACTCCACCTACCTCCAGGGCACCAACCAGATAGTGGGAGTGTACCAGGATGGAACCTTCTCCCTCACCTCTACCTCCGATCTGCAAGATGGCATATTCAAGAACACCGCTTCCCTGAAATATGAAAACTATGAGCTGACCCTGAAATCTGACAGCAGTGGACAGTATGAGAACTTCGCTGCTTCTAACAAGCTGGACATGACATTCTCTAAGCAAAGTGCATCACTACGTTCTGAACATCAGGCCAATTACAAGTCCCTGAGGCTTGTCACCCTCCTTTCTGGATCAGTCACTTCCCAGGGTATGGAATTAAATGCTGACATCTTGGGCACTGACCAAATTAATACCGGCGCTCACAAGGCAACACTAAAGATTGCCCGGGATGGACTGTCCACCAGTGCAACCAGCAACTTGAAGTACAGCCCCCTGCTGCTGGAGAATGAGTTGAATGCAGAGCTGGGTCTCTCTGGGGCATCCATGAAATTATCAGCAAACGGCCGCTTCAAGGAACACCACGCAAAATTCAGTCTGGATGGGAAGGCTGCCCTCACGGAGTTATCGTTGGGAAGCATTTACCAGGCCATGATTCTGGGTGCAGACAGCAAAAACATCTTCAACTTCAAACTCACCCGAGAAGGCCTGAGGCTGTCCAATGACATGATGGGTTCTTATGCTGAAATGAAACTCGAACATGCACACAGTCTAAGCATTGCAGGTCTCTCACTGGACGTCTCCTCAAAAATGGACAACATCTACAGTGCAGACAAGTTTTATAAGCAGAATTTTAACTTGCAGCTGCAGCCCTACTCTTTCGTAACTGCTGTAAGCAGTGACTTGAGATACAACGCTCTAGATGTGGCCAACAGTGGGAGGTTACGGCTGGAACCACTGACGCTCAATGTGGGTGGCAACTTTAAAGGAACCTATCAAAATCATGAGCTAAAACACATCTATACCATCTCTTATGCCGACCTAATAGTAGCAAGTTACAGAGCGGACACTGTCGCCAAGGTTCAGGGCGTGGAATTCAGCCATCGGCTTAACGCAGACATCAATGGGCTGGCTTCCTCGGTGGATGTCACCACCAACTATAATTCAGATCCACTGCACTTTAACAATGTTTTCCACTTGGTTTTGGCACCATTCCACTTGGGCATCGATGCACACACGAGTGGAGATGGGAAACTGGCTCTCTGGGGAGAACACACCGGACAGCTGTATAATAAGTTCGTGCTGAAAGCAGAACCTGTGGCACTCACTTTCTCTCATGACTTCAAAGGATCCACAAACCACGATCTTGTGTACAAAAGCAGTATCAGTACCGGTCTTGAACATACAGTCAGTGCCCTGCTCACACCTGCGGAGCAGACAAGCAGCTGGAAATTCAAGACCAGACTGAATGACAAGGTATACAGCCAGGACTTTGAAGCCTACAACACAAAAGACAAAATCGGTGTCGAGCTTAGTGGACGGGCTGACCTCTCTGGGCTGTACTCACCAATTAAAGTGCCGTTTTTCCACAGCGAGCCTGACAATGTCCTTAATGACTTAGAGATAAATGATGCTGTGGACAAGCCCCAAGAATTCACAATTGTTGCTTTTGTGAAGTATGATAAGAACCAGGATGTTCACACCATCAGCCTCCCGTTCTTTAAAAGCCTGCCAGAGTATTTGGAGAGAAATCGAAGAGGAATTATAACTCTACTGGAAGCCATGCAGGGAGAATTGCAACGCATCAATATTGATGAGTTTGTGAGGAAGTACAAAGCAGCCCTGAGCAGACTTCCATGGCAAATCCATGATTATCTGAATGCATCTGACTGGGAGAGACAAGTAACCAATGCCAAGGAAAAAATAACTGCTTTTATGGAAAATTATAAAATTACAGACAAGGATGTACTAATTGCATTAGATAGTGCCAAAATCAACTTCAATGAAAAACTTTCTCAACTTGAGACATACGTGATACAATTTGATCAGTATATTAGAGATAATTATGATCCACAGGATTTTAAAAAAGCTGTTGCTCAGATCATTGATCGAATCATTGAAACGTTAAAAATTCTTGATGAACAGTATCATATCCGTGTAAATCTAGAAAAATCAATCCATAACCTGTATTTATTTGTTGAAAATGTTGATCTTAACAAAATTGGCAGCAGTGCAGCCTCTTGGGTCCAAAATGTGGATACTAAATATCACATCAGAATCCAGATCCAGGAGAAACTGCAGCAGCTCAGGACACAGATTCAGACTATAGACATTCAACAGCTGGCTGCAGACTTGAAACAACAGGTTGAAGCCATTGATGTCACCAAGCATTTAGATCAATTGAGAACTGCAATTCTATTCCAAAGAATAAATGACATTATTGAGCGTGTCGAATACTTTGTTAGGAATCTTATTGAGGATTTTAAAGTAACTGAGAAAATCAATACTTTTAGAGCTATAGTCCATGAGTTAATTGAGAAATATGAAGTAGACCAGCAACTCCGGGTTTTAATGGATAAATCAGTAGCATTGGCCCACAGATACAGCCTGAGTGAGGCTCTTCAGAAACTAAGCAATGTGCTACAACAAATTGAGATAAGAGATTACTATGAGAAATTTGTTGGGTTTATTGATGATGCTGTCAAGTGGCTGAAAGCATTGTCCTTCAAAAATGTCATCCAAGAACTAAATAGATATCTTGACATGTTGGTGAAGATGTTAAAAGCATTTGACTATCACCAGTTCATAGACGAAACCAACAGCAAAATACGTGAGGTGACTCGGAGAATCAATGCTGAAATCCAAGCTCTTGAACTTCCACAGAAAACTGAAGCATTGAAACTGCTGGCAGGAGACTTCAAAGCCACGGTCTCCACCTACCTGGAAAGACTCAAGGACACCAAAGTAACCGTGTTTGTTGATTGGCTGCAGGATGCTTTGGTTCACATAAAAGCCCATTTCCAAGACACTCTAGAAGATGTGCGAGACCGACTTTATCAAATGGACATTCAGTGGGAACTCGAACACTTCTTATCCCTGGTAAGCCAAGTGTACAATACACTGATCACCTATATTTCTGACTGGTGGATTCTAACTGCTAAGAACATTACAGATTTTGCAGAGCAATACTCTATCCAAAACTGGGCTGAGAGTGTGAAAAGGCTGGTGGAACAAGGGTTCACTGTCCCCGAAATCCGAACATTTCTGGGGACCATGCCTGCCTTTGAGGTCAGTCTCCGTGCTCTCCAAGAAGCTAACTTTCAGACTCCTGACTTCATAGTCCCCCTGACAGATTTGAGGATCCCATCAATTCAGATAAACTTCAAAACGTTGAAGAATGTAAAGGTCCCATCAAGATTTTCTACCCCAGAATTCACTCTCCTCAATACCTTTCATATCCCCTCCTTTACAATAGACTTGCTGGAAATAAAAGCAAAGATTATCAGAACTATTGACCAAATGCTGAGCAGTGAGCTACAGTGGCCTCTTCCAGAAGTGTACCTGAGAGATCTGGAGATGGTGAACATCCCTCTTACAAGACTCACTCTGCCAGACTTCCATGTACCAGAAATCACAGTTCCAGGATTCACAATCCCAAATGTCAATTTCAAAGATTTTCAAGTTCCTGATCTTCACATACCAGAATTCCAGCTCCCTCGCCTCTCACACACAATTGAAATACCTGCTTTTGGCAAACTTCATGGCATCCTGAAGATCCAGTCTCCCCTCTTTACATTAGATGCCAATGCCAACATACAGAATGTAACTACTTCACAGAACAGAGCAGAGATTGTGGCTTCTGTCGCTGCTATGGGAGAGTCCAAATTTGAAGCTCTCAATTTTGATTTTGAAGCACAAGCTCAGTTCTTGGAGATAAACCCTAATCCTAACCCTCTGGTCCTAAAGGAATCTATGAACTTCTCCAGTAAGCATGTGAGGATGGAGCATGAGGGTGAGATATTATTTTCTGGAAAGGCCATTGAGGGAAAATCAGACACTGTTGCCAGTTTATACACAGAGAAAAATACAGTGGAGTTTAATAACAGTATGATTGTCAAGATAAACAATCAGCTCACCCTTGACAGTCACACAAAGTACTTTCACAAGTTGAGTATCCCCAGGCTGGACTTCTCCAGTAAGGCTTCCTTTAACAATGAAATCAAGACACTATTGGGAGCTGGACATGTGGCATGGACTTCTTCAGGGACAGGGTCATGGAATTGGGCCTGTCCCAACTTCTCAGATGAGGGCATACATTCATCCAAAATTAGCTTCACTGTAGAAGGACCCATTGCTTCTTTTGGACTGTCTAATAACATAAATGGCAAGCACCTGAGGGTCATCCAAAAACTGGCATATGAATCTGGCTTCCTCAACTATTCTAAGTTTTCAGTTGAGTCGAAAGTTGAATCTCAGCACGTGGGCTCCAGCATTCTAACTGGCAAGGGAACAGTACTGCTCAGAGACGCAAAGGCAGAAATGACTGGGGAGCACAATGCTGACTTACATGGAAAAGTTATTGGGACTTTGAAAAATTCTCTTTTCTTTTCGGCACACCCGTTTACAATTACTGCATCCACAAATAATGAAGGGAATTTGAAAGTTAGTTTTCCACTAAAGTTGACTGGGAAAATAGACTTCCTGAATAACTATGCACTATTTCTGAGCCCTCATGCCCAGCAAGCAAGCTGGCAAGCGGGTGCTAGATTCAATCAGTACAAATACAATCAAAATTTTTCTGCTATTAACAATGAACACAACATGGAAGCCCGTGTAGGGATGAATGGAGATGCCAACTTGGATTTCTTAACTATACCTTTAACAATTCCTGAAATTACTCTACCTTATATAGGGCTCACAACTCCCTTACTGAAGGATTTCTCCATATGGGAAGAAACAGGCTTGAAAGAATTTTTGAAGACAACAAAGCAATCATTTGATTTAAGTGTAAAGGCTCAATATAAAAAGAACAGAGACAGGCATGCCTTTATGATTCCTCTGAGCACTTTTTATGAGTTTATTCTCAACAAAGTCAACTCCTGGGACAGGAAATTTGAGAAAGTCAGAGACAGTGCATTAGATTTTCTTACCACATCCTATAATGAAGCAAAAATTAAATTTGATGAGTACAAAACAGAAAATTCCCTCGTTCAGCCCCCCAGGACCTTCCAAAGTCATGGGTACACTATCCCATTTGTCAACATTGAAGTGTCTCCATTTGCTGTAGAGACAATGGCCTCCAGCCATGTGATACCCAAAGCAATAAGCACCCCAAGTGTCACAATTCCAGGACCTAATGTCATCGTGCCTTCATACAGGTTAGTGCTGCCATCCCTGGAGCTGCCGGTACTTCATGTCCCTAGGAATCTACTCAAGTTTTCCCTCCCAGATTTCAAGGAATTGAGCCCTATTGACAATATTTATATTCCAGCCCTGGGCAATTTTACCTATGACTTTTCTTTCAAATCAAGTGTCATCACGCTGAATGCCAATGCTGGACTTTATAACCAGTCAGACATTGTTGCTCGTTTCCTCTCTTCCTCTTCGTTTGTCACGGATGCCCTGCAGTACAAATTGGAGGGCACTTCACGTCTGACGCAGAAAAGAGGACTGGCCATAGCTGTCTCTCTCGCTAACAAATATGTAAAAGGCAATCACGACAGCACCCTTAGCTTAACCAAGAAAAACATAGAAGCATCCGTGAAAACAACCGCAAGCCTCCATGTTCCCATTTTAACAATGAACTTCAAGCAGGAACTTAACGGCAATGCCAAGTCAAAGCCTACTCTCTCATCATCCATTGAACTAAACTACGACTTCAACTCCTCAAAGCTGCACTCCGCTGCTAAGGGGGGTATCGACCACAAGTTCAGCTTGGAAAGTCTCACTTCCTACTTTTCCATTGAGTCATCCACCAAAGGAAATATCAAAGGTTCTGTCCTTTCGCAGGAATATTCAGGAAGTGTTGCCAGCGAGGCCAACACATACCTGAATTCCAAGGGTACTCGGTCTTCAGTAAGGCTACAAGGAGCTTCTGTAGTTGATGGTATCTGGAACATTGAAGTAGGAGAAAATCTTGCTGGGGAAGCCACTCTCCGACGCATCTACACCACATGGGAACACAGTGTTAAAAACCACTTGCAGGTAGACAGCTTCTTTGTCACAAAAGGAAAGCAAACGTGCAGAGCCACCCTGGAGCTCTCCCCATGGACAATGTCAACCCTTCTACAGGTTCATGTGAGTCAACCCAGTTCCTTTCTTGATCTCCATCACTTTGACCAGGAAGTGACCCTGAAAGCCAATACTAAGAACCAGAAAGTCATCTGGAAAAGTGAAGCCCAGATTCATTCACAGGTCCTTCAGCACAATGTGCAGTTCTCCAATGACCAACAAGAGGTACGCCTTGATATTGCAGGATCCACAGAAGGACAAACCATCTTTCTACCAGTATATGGCAAGAGCTTGCAGGAACTCCTACAAATGGATGGAAAGAGACCGTATCTTCAGGCTTCAACATCCCTTGTGTATACCAAAAACCCCAATGGCTATCTCTTCTCACTCCCTGTGCAAGAACTGGCTGATAGATTTATTATACCAGGGCTGAAATTAAATGACTTCAGTGGAATAAAAATCTATAAGAAATTAAGTACCTCACCATTTACCCTCAACCTAACAATGCTCCCCAAGGTAAATTTCCCTGGGATTGATGTGTTAACACAATACTCTAAACCGGAGGAGGACTCCTCTGTTCCTGCTTTTGAGGTAACTATACCTGAAGCTCAGTTCCTTGTGTCCCAGTTCACACTTCCAAAGAGCTTTCCAGTTGGCAATGCTGGCTTGCGTCTGAATGAGATAGCCAACATGATTGCAGGTGTGGATCTGCCTAGCATCACCCTGCCTGAGCAAACCGTTGAGATCCCATCCGTCAAGTTCTCTGTACCTGCAGGAATTTTTATTCCTTTCTTTGGAGCACTGACTGCACATGTTGGGGTGGCCTCTCCTGTGTACAATGTCACTTGGAGTGCTGGTTTGAAAAACAAAGCAGATCATGTTGAAACCTCCCTGGATTCCACGTGCAGTTCAATCTGGCAGTTTCTCGAGTATGAGCTAAAAGGTAAGGAAACCTTCTTCCAACTCTCCTGGATACTGTGGGTTTTCAATTGAGTTTTGAGTAAATAATGACATATTTAATTAACACTAAAGGAACAACTGTTATCTGTAGCAAAATGTGGCATGAAAAGGGGAATGTGTATGTTCCACCATATATTTTTAAAACAAAACTAGAACCTACTGACATTGAAGAACAAATTGAAAGAAAACAGCTTTTTCTGTAATAATTTAAAGACTAATAATACCTCCTGTTTATTTTTTAAATATCATGGGAATTTGGAGTATAGCTCTGTAGTAGAGAACAGGCTTAGCATGTATGAGGCCCTGGGTTCAAACCCCAGTACTACCACAAAAAAGAATAATAGTACTTTTTAAAAAAAATCTACAAATTGCACATGGTATGTTTTAAATTTTTAAGTTAGGTGATTGGTTAAGGTATCTGTCCAAGTTTTCAGTACACACACACACACACACACACACACACACACACTTACAATGATGTACCAATGACATATAAAATCTCTCCTATACAGTTGTGGGAACACACAAAATTGAAGATCATATGTTCATCTGTAAGAACAAAGGAACACTTCAACACCGTGACTTCAATGTGGAGTACAAGGATGACGGTGTATATAAAGGACTTTGGTATGAGAGTTTTGCTGTCACTTGGCAATCTTTTCAAAACTTGCTGAGATGCTTGCTATCTCTGGCCCCATTTTGTTATGACTCATCTGCTTTTCTGATTTCAGGGTCTGGCAGGGAGAAGCTCACCTTGACATCACCAGTCCAGTATTGACTGAGCTCCATCTGCACTACAAAGAAGATGAGAAAAGTCTGTCTGCCTCAGCAGCCTCCCCAGCCATAGGCACTGTGGGTCTGGAGTCAAGCAGAGATGACCAGAGTGTGGAGCTGAATGTCTACTTCCTCCCTCAGGTGGGTCCCAGCTGATGAGTATCATGTGCTCAAAAGCAAGTAGAGAACTAGAGATGCTTCATTTCCTTCTAGACGGCTCTCTGACAGCATTCTCAAACTAGGTGAAAGACAAGTCACATGTCTTCATTGAGGTACTACCGTCCTAAAACATTGCAGTACATCTTTGCTGAGATTAATTATTAGACACACCCATGAGACCCAATTAGCACTATTATTTTATGGCTTTCTGGGCAAAGACAAGAGTCAATACCTCATCTCCTAAGACATGCACAAACTCTGCCACGTATATAGTTTTTAAATCATATTTTGTGGATTTTTCTTTTTTGAGGCTTCATAATTCTTCTCCACAGTGAAATTGTTAGACTGAGGTACATCAAATTCATATGATGTCATTTATAAGCTCTACTGGGACCAAATCAAAGATGACATTGCTACAAGGAGATAAGCCTAAAGCCAGCCATTAGCTTGGCAGGTGAATGCTGAAGTTAGAACCCTTGAGCTGGACTTTTTCTTCTTTATTCTAGAATGTGGGTTTTTTTTCCTACCTCGTTCCTCCTTTTCCCATTTTTCCATTCCAAAAAGTCTTTAGTGTTAAATGCCACCAAATAGATATAACACATACCTTTTGATCCTCTAGGAAGCATGTGATAAAGAGAAATTAACATCAGCGGGCCTATTTAACCATAAAACACACACATGAACTAACAAAGGAGGGCTAAATCCCCCTTCAGAATATGAAAGACCCTCCTCTGGTCTTTACTTTTAAGTGCTAATGAAATTTTAGTGTAGTATATTATATAATCAGAGTCATTGAAAGTATGTTCTGTTTTCATCTGATTTATTCTTCTGGTTTTAGTCCCCTCGAGACAGAAAACTCAGCCTATTCAAAACTGAGTGGAGGTTCAAGAAGTCTGAGGATGGAAAGCACATCAAAATTAACTGGGAAGAAGAGGCAGCTTCCAGATTGCTGGGCTCCCTAAAAAGCAATGTGCCCAAGGCTACAGAGGCTATCTATGATTATGTCAATAAGTACTACCTGGGAAATGCTTCTTCAGAGCTAAGGAGGAGTCTGCAGAACAATGCTGAAAGTGCTAGAAAGAAGATTTATAAAATGAACATGGATTTCCAGAAGGCAGCCCATGATGCCTTCCAGGAGTGGAAAGGCAAGACCCAGCATCTGTATGAGGAAATGTTGGCTCAAGAGGGCCAAAGCATCCCTGAGAGACTCCAGGACATGGTGGTAGGCAGCCTGGTATATATTACTCACAAGTACCACATGACAGTCACATTTCTCACCGACTCATTCATTCATTTCCTGAAAAACAATACATTCCAGCTCCCAGGTAATGGCGGAATATATACTATCGATGAACTCTGCACGATGGTTATGAGGGAAACGTTGAAGTCACTGTCTCAGCTATATTCGAGTATCTATGGCAGTTTAGAAAAACTGCTTTCCTATGTCCAAGACCTAGTTGAGAAATTGGGCTTAATCAATGACCTAGAATTTAAATTTCCTTTTATTTCAAAAGCCAGGAATCTACCAGATGTGATTCTGGAGTACAGGAAGCTCTTAGACATTTTATCAGATTTAATCCAAGAGTACTCTAAAGCCCTCCAGAATACTAACTTCACAGAAATACTAAGTGATCTTCAGATCATTTTGGAGAGAACTTTAGATATCACAGAAGAAAAAATTCAATGCCTAAACAACAAAGGGTCTGCTTGCTTCACTGATTATATCAATACGATCTTCAAAATACATATCCCAAATGCTTTCAAATTCCTAAGAGAAGACCTATATCCTATCTTCAGTGATTTCAATGACTCTGTTCAAAGCATACTTCAGGAGGGGTCTTACAAACTACAGCAGGTCCATCAGTACATAAAGGCTCTTCGTGAAGAGTATTTTGATCCAAGCATAGTTGGCTGGACAGTAAAATATTATGAAGTAGAAGAAAAGGTGGTTGACCTAATCAAGTCCCTCTTAGTTATCCTGAGGGATTTCTACTCTGAACACAGTGCCAGGGCTGTTGATTTTTCTTCTAAAATCACTAATCAAGTTGAGCAATTCATGACCAGGGATATCCAAGAATGTCTTAGCATCTTTGCTGATATAAATGGAAAGGGGAAGGAGAAGATTGCAGAGCTTTCTATTATGGCAAAGGAAACAATTAAAAGCTGGCTCACTGCAATGAAGGGAACCATTTCTGAGTACCACCAGCAGCTCAGTTCCAAACTGCAGGATTTTTCTGACCAATTCTCTGATTACTATGAAAAATTCATTGCCGAGTCCACAAGATTGATTGATCTGTCCATTCAAAGCTACCACGAGTTTCTAAGATACATCACCGAGTTGCTGAAAGAGCTGCAGGTGGCCACAGCCAATAATGTGAGCCCCTACATTAAGCTTGCCCCAGGAGAACTGATTATCACTTTCTGATTCATTTATTCATCTATTCCAATTAAACTTTCACATAGTAGGAGACTTGACATACTACTATAAAAACCATCCAACTGAGCCAGCCCTGCAGCCGACAGTAAGAGGCACGTGTGAACTAGGCCTACAACCAAGCTGGCATAAGAACCAAGAACTCAGGAAGACACATTTTTTACAAGTTAGAGAAAAATCAAGATCTGAGTTATTTTGTTAAACTTGGGAGGGGGTGAACAAATAAATGACTTCTTTATTGTGCATCATACCCTTCAGCTTGGCTCATTTGTATTAAAACAATCAATTCAAAGGTTCTGGCCTTCCTAACCTCCACAAGGACACACACACTCGCATTTTAGTGATAAAAATAAAGGGAGAAGTTGTGGAGGAAAATATTTTTCTTCTTAGAAAAATAGGTAATTGATCTCAATAACTACATTAACTAAGTGAACAGGAAAAGAGTTTTGTATAAATTTAACCTGAAGAACATCACATGTACGTCATATGTCTTTAAGTGCCACACAATCTTCCTCGAAAATCTGTCTGTGTCTGTTGGGCAAGATTCTTCTCTGTTAGAATCTGGGATCAACCAACTAGACTTTTATCTGACTTGGCCTACTAGTAGTAGAGAGGGAATAACTTAGGAGTACTAGACTCAAGAGGTTGAGGATACTAGACACCCCAGACATCTCCCTACAGCTTAGCCAGGATTCATTCATTCAAAGCAAAAAAAGGTATGAGTGGGAAAGAGACACGGACTCCCTAAGCACTTCTGCAAGCAAACATGCATTTACAGCCTCACATTCTCTTGCCGTAAATACGGTATCTGACAATCCCAAGTGTCAGCAAAGCCCGAGGGTTACTCCTGCCAGGAGCATTCGTTGCAAAGGTTGATTTTGAATGTGAGCAATGTTTATCTGCCTCTAAGTGGAGCTCTTGGAAAGCTGCAAAGCACCTGGGCAACAGAAGTCCCACTGGGACGAGTGGGGAGGTGACCAAATGACACGTCACATCAATGGCATTAGAAACCAGTGGAAGAGTATGACCCTTGAAGAATTAGAGATCAACAGTTGGTGACTTCTAAGTCCTCCACGAGGGCTGTTTAGAAAAGACCCATTTCCAGTCTCCACCATTTTCCCATTTGTGTTCTTTGATGAAGCACACTGTTAAAATCCATAAGCGTTCTTTAAAAACGGAAACAGTTTATCAATACCTTAGCATGATTCTTCTATGCAGAACTTAGGAGCCAAAAAGACTATCCTGAGTATGAAAAAAGGTAGAAAATTAGGCTCAGTTCCAAGAGTGATACACAACTTGCTCCAAGCTTAGTTCTGTCAGACTACAAAATGTAGTTGTCAGCAATGCAATGACCTACTGAATCTTCAAACTGTAATGAAGCCTGTAATTATGGCTTCATTTGGAGGGAAATGAGGAGTCCAAGGAAGGTCCTGGGTACTCATGAGATGATGTCAACATCTGGAACTGAAATGAGAGAAAAAGAGCTATGAGTTCTATGATCATGCAATCACACAACACACCTGCTCAGCTCCCTGACTGCTATCCTTCATATGGTGTGCAGTGATTGGCTTAGAATGCCTTCATCATGTTGAATAAAGTTGGAAGATGAGTCCTCAGGAAGGTTAGGACTCTGCTCTTCTTTGGATTGCTTGTGTGTTTTAGACTATTTCTCTGGGTTCAAATAATAACTGGATTCCTTCCTCTTGAACTTTAGAGAGGTGGTCCTCCTCAACCCCACAAGCCTCAATTCTATTACTTATAAGACAGGGATAATAGTGGTATATGGCTATAATTCCTACCCTCAGAGGTCTGAGGCAAGAAAAACACAAGTAGAGGCCATCCAGGGCTGTATAACAAAAAATAACAATAATAACCCTATATTTTTGCCACTTTTAATTTTGTCTACAAGCAAAGGATGATTATTATGAGGTGGTTGTTTAAGGTGAGCTCATGTTAAAGAAAGAAAGGAAGTGGAACAATTGGTCCTCCTCAGTGAGCACCTACTAAACATCCCCTGCAATGGTGAGGCAGATTAGTAGATAATCTGTCCATCTGTCTAACTGGAGGGAGGGGTTCTGTCTTCTGATGACTATTAACAAGTGACAGTGATGATTATTAGAAGAGGTTCAGGAGCAGAAAGCTGTCGTGGGAAGGGTTGGGATGGACCTTGGTGATACATGGACAATAGAAGAGAAAGAGCAATTCAGGAAGAGGACAAACATGAGCAGGAACAGATGAGCACGTGTATTGCATGAACACTGGATTCTCTATTTTAGCTAGAAGACAGGGAGAATGAAAGGAGGACTACACAGAAGGGTCAGCCTGGGAGGACTTCAGAGTATGTGAATGTTGGGAAGAAAGGTAGTGCTCTCGCTGCTAAAGAAGGACATCCAGTGGAACATTTGACCACTGATTACAGAAATCAATGTGCTAACATATTCATGATTTACAATGGGAGAGATCTGGAATATGAGGCTATGCCTGGGTCCATATTAAAAAATAGACTTCCTAAGTATTGGGAATGGTGAGGAGGATTCAAAGAAAAGCCAACATAAAGGCAGAATCGACAGGATCAAGTGACTCATTGTTCAAAGCAAAGGCTGTGAAAACTCAAGATGAATTAGTGAGTTCAGGGTCAGAAATCAGATGAATTGGTGAGGGATGGAGATCACGGGAAGGACTGGGTGAGTTGTAAGGGATAAACTGTTTTCATAGTTCTAAAAGAAAGGAAACACAAGTGCAGCACCAGTTTCCGGTGAGGGCTTTCACATTAGGTCATTGTCTTAGTCACTGTTTCTATTGCTGTGATGAAACACCACAGCCAAAAGCAATCCAGAAAGAAAGGGGTTTATTTCACTTACAACCTCCATACCACAGTCCATCCTTGAAGACAGCTGAAGCAGGAATTCAAGCAGGGCAGGAACCCAGAAGCAGGAGTTGATGCAGAGGCCATGAAGGAGTGCTGCTTACTGGCTTGCTTCCCCTGGCTTGGTCAGCCTGCTTTCTTATAGAACCCAGAACCACCAGCCCAGACATGGCACCACCCAAAATGGGATGGGCCCTCCAATACCAATCACTAGTTAAGAAAATGCACTACATTCTTGCCTTCAGCTAGATGTTATGGAAGCATTTGCACAATTGAGGTTCCCTCCTCTCAGATGATTCTAGCTTGTGTCAAATTGACAAAAAACAAAAAAAACAAAAAAACAAAAACAAAAACAAAAAACTAGCCAGCACAGTCATAAAATAGCAGAATGAAAAGGAAACTCACCGGGCTATGGTGGCGCACGCCTTTAATCCCAGCACTTGGGAGGCAGAGCCAGGCGGATCTCTGTGAGTTCGAGGCCAGCCTGGACTACCAAGTGAGTTCCAGGAAAGGCGCAAAGCTACACAGAGAAACCCTGTCTCGAAAAACCAAAAAAAAAAAAAGAAAAGAAAAGAAAAGCAAACTCAAGGAAAGAGCAAGAGAATCGGGGGGTGGGAGGGAAGGGAGGGAGGAATAGATAGAATTCCCTTTTTATAACTAACCAACTCACTTGATGATAAAAAAAAAAAAAGCTTTATTCATTCATAAGATTTGTGCCCTTATCATAATACTGATGCTGTGGAGATGTAGGACAAGATTTTAGGAGTATTCTCAAAAATAGCAATGAGTAAGGCAGACCTCAGAGTCATACCATTTTGAACCTGTGTAACCTATACAAATAGAACCAAAAAGAATGTGATGAGCAGGGGATTACAGGGGCAGGTGAGACTGTCCATCAGAGACCGCCATGACCATAATGCACCTGTGGGATCACACAGGAGGTTCCAATTTATGCTGCTGTGCTCACATGGGAAATTCCTACTGGGATAAGATAGAGATGTGTACTAGAAAACAACAGAATGGGGACGACATAACACAGGTCATGCACATCTTTGGAAAATTAATAAGAAAACACACTGTTTTCTCCTTGCATAATTAATTGGCCTCTTGTCCAGCGAGTGAATCACCTTGTACATCTCCTAAGAACATATTGTCAGGTGATGTGGTAAGCCCTCCTATAAACACAGAGTTTTCCTCTAATAAAGCAAACATCCAAGGTTCCAATCAAAGGAGGGATCAAATAATGGCGCCCTGCCCAGGTCCCTGGAACTTTGTGAGCATGATCAAACCACGCTCGGGGGACTTGACTCCCAGGTCCAGCCCCAGCTCACAGAGCACACTGCCCCCAGCATTAACTCTGTACTGAGTGGATTCACTTGAACTGCGCTCACCACATACCTTTGGTGTGGTCTCCATTTTCTCTGGCTTACCATTTGAAGGCTGAATACTTGAAGATCTCAAGTCTTCCTTTCTCAGTTAGATAAGTAAAAATCCCCCTCTGACATCCCACCCTAGGGCCCCCTTCTGGTTCTAATTTATGACTTAGTCCCCATTCAGTCAGAGAAGGGGCCAAAACAGCCTTCAAGTGGGGCCTACAATATGGGAGCCAGAGTGGACAAACAGATGTTCCCTCTAAAAGTGTCTAATAACCAGAGATAAATGTGCAGAAACAGACCCTTCCTCTTAGCTCATCTCTGTGTATGCTGTTTCACATTAAGAGGTCACTACAACTCCCTTCGGGGTGCTCCATTTGTTGGTGGGATGGCTGGGTGGTCACCAACAAACAACATTCCAGAGCCTCATAAAACGTTGGTGGGGCAGGTACACGTGTCTCCTTGAGCGGAGAGCCCTGTTCTTCCTATCCTCCAAAATGGTTCCTGCCTTTCTGGATCTAAGAGGAACTTCAATGATACTCAAAGCAATGGGCACTAAGCTCTGGTCCTGTGTCCACTTCCCTCCTGGACTGACGCTATCTACTCCAGTCTTAGAGTAGAGGAATCATTCATGCCTTGGGAGTGACCTGGTATCTGAGCTGCAGGCCGGTGGTTCCACCTTTGTCTGGAAGCTTTGACTCAGGGTGTCATCTGTGCCACAGGAACATCAAGCCTCACAGTACAGGGCCTGCTAGAGACACTAAACCAGACAGTAGCCTGAAGGGTGTGCGGCTCTGTGAAGAACCCAGATCCACAAATATCCCCCAGCTCCCCAGAGGTCCTCTTGGCTTCACATCCTCCTCCTCCAACAAAGAGGGTCCATTGAGAAGGGTATCCAAGTCCTCACAGAGTAATAGATACCAAGATGACTTCAGGAGACCCAAAGCCCTTGGGTTAGAATTGGACTGGCTTGAGCAGAGCTGCATCCCTGGGACATTGATGTGATGCATTGGAAGCTTACAAAAGGATCGGTGGGGGATTACAGAGCACTGTCCCGTGGCTCTTCCGAGAACAGAGAAAACAAGAAAAGAAGACCCAAAAAGTCAGTACACTCCTCTCGCTCAGGAAAAAGATAAAAATTCGAGTTTTAGCTGATTCATGAATTACGTAAACTTCAGAGCATGATAGAACAGTTTTGCTGGGAAATGAAGGTAGTTCCCTTTTGTGAGAGTTGTTGGGAACTGTGGATTAGGTAACAAAGGTCAACTCTGGCACACAGAACAGGGATAAATGGATCATGTCCCAGTGGCGACAGTCAAAATTAATGATGTGTGAGTCCAATTACAAGGAGGCAGAGAAGTCAGTCGTACAAACATGATACAGAGTAAAATGGCAAGTCTCAGAAGACGGAATAAAGTTCAAACTCAGTGAAAACCAAAGACTTTTTTTTTTCCAGAGCTGAGGGCCGAACCCAGGGCCTTGCGCTTGCTAGGCAAGCGCTCTACCACTGAGCTAAATCCCCAACCCCACTTTTTTTTTTTAAGTACAGGTTTAAAAACAGGAGAACGATAAACTGAAGATTCAGAATGGATTACAGAAGAAAGAACAGCAACAACTCACAGCTGGGTGGGAGGTACCATTACTGCTATGGCCTTATTCTGCTACTGAGGGGGTACCTTGAGCGTTTATTATGCTACTAGTGAAATTATATTAACAAATTGACTAATGAATACAAAAGAAGGAACAGAAAAGTATTTAAGTGCCTGGCATACATTAAGCACTAAACTAGTTCATGTCCCCTTTTCCTCTTCGTGACCCCTGGGTTTTTAGATGGACAAACTCTTCATTTCAAGGGGAAGTATTTCATGTCTTCAGTTGCATTTAGCAAGCCTCTCCTCTGGGCCAGGCATTATCCTAAACTTCCAGGTTCAAAAAGAAAATGTGTAAGTCCTTCCGTGGGAGACCTGAGGTGACCTTCAACCCCAGGAGAGGTTCAGATGAGGACCCACAACAATGCTGGGATCACCAAGACAAATGGAGCAAGGTGGGTGACTCCTAGGTGGGTGACCTGGCTGTGAGTTCTGAGTTTGCCATCTAAATAGCTGGAGTGCCCTGGGAGATGTATGCCCCCACTTAGATCCTCAGGAACTTCATTTGCAAAATGGTAACTCAAAGAATAATAATAATGTGTTCCAGATGAGCTGGCTGGGTCTGAGTTCTCCTGGGCTATTTACAGTCTTATGCTTCCCAAACTGATTCCTTTCTGTGCCTCTAGGACAGTGGTTCTCAACCCGTGGGTCATGGCCCCTTCAAAGCATGAATGACCTTTTCACAGGGGTCGTCTAAGACTATCAGAAAAATAGATGTTTACATTACAATTCATAGCGATAGCAAAATTCCAGTTACAAAGTAACAACAAAGTAATTTTATGGTTGGAGGTCACCACAACGTGAGGAACTGTATTAAAGGGTCATGGCATTAGGAACGTTGAGCACCACTGTTCTAGGAAAGTCCTACAAGTCCCACAGAAAGCATCTTTTGGTCCTTGCACCCCACTTCCGATCATGGCTGAAGCTCACCCGGCTACATGCTGCATTCGTCTCTCTCTGTCACCCTGACCCATGCTGCTGCCCAGACCAAACTGGGTTTCTACCAGGGCTCCCTCAAGGACATTTCTGGATGTCCCCTGTGTTTTGCCTGACTGGACAGTTAAAGGGCTTGTAGTTACAGGTTTCCTGAAATAATCAGTCCATCTATGGTTTCCTCCAGGATACCCCACTCAGCTCCAGTATGTGCTGTCTGGCTACTTTTCAGCTATTAACCATTCTATGAAACCACTATAGTTTAGTGTTTCCTCTCATGGGGGGAAAGGGGAGTCCTATGAGGCTGACTTAGTCCCTGTCCCAGGAGGAAGCTGAGCTAGCAGTGAAAAGCATCTCTGTTCTTTCTTCTATACCAACTACAAGCCATAGAGCTACCCCTGTCCCTACGAGCCTTCTCTCCACACTCCTGATGACCTCTAGCCCCGCCCCCCTGCCAGCTACCTTTCCAGAGCCCAGCCTTAGCCATCTCTGCTTTCTTTGTCCTAATGTGACACCTAGGCAGGGAGTTTGGTTTTATAGAATTAGAATTTAGTCCACTGGGTCCATCTTTCATAGCTTTTCTCACTACTTCCCTTTTCTCCAAAGACTTAGAGCCGCGGTTCTCAACCTTCCTAATGCTGAGACCCTTTAATACAGCTCCTCATGTTGTGGTGACCCCCAACCATTAAGTTATTTCATTGCTACTTCATAACTACAATTTTGCTACTCTTATAAATAGTAATATAAACATCTGATGTGCAGGATATTTGATATTCGACCCTGTGAAAGAGTCGTTCGACTCCTCAAAGGGGTCACGATCCACAGGTTGAGAACGGCTGTCTTAGATCAATTAACTCAGGGAGCTTTTGAAATCCATGGTGTTTAATGATGCCATGCTCTCCCGACTGTTTAAGGCTAGCGCCTTTGAGCAAATGTTCTCCATGACAGATGCTCCTCGCTGCCATGTGAGATTGCATGTTGACTCCACCCCACCACCCTGTCCCATACACATGCCCAGAGGCCTTGACCCACCAAATCTTTTTCTCTGACAGCAAAAGATTGAAGTGAGGATATAAGATCTCTCCTCAACCCTGGGTATAGCAAAGACACAGTGTTATGATGGTACGCACTCACAGTCCCCACTCCCCAGAGGATAACATGAAGACAGGACTTTCTAGCCTCTAACTTCCCTCTCCTCCAGGGGTACCCAGCTCCTCCAGGCTCCTCATGGGGGCTCTAGTTCCTGAGAGAAAAAGCCCTGAGGAATTTGATCTCCTAGGAGCTTTATATCCTGAGTCCTTCTATAAACAGGTCTCTCTACCAGAAGCAGGTCTCTACGCTGCTGTAACAGGCTGTGTGACCTTTGACACTACAACTTCTAGGTCAGTATCCCTAGGGCCTGACCAATAATGACATCCTGCAAATTGTGTTATACTACAGTGTGCCCTGTTTCAAACAAATCCAAGGAACGGGGAATTACCAAGCCTAAAAGTCACTATTGCCAAGTGCATGCTGCTTGAGTCTGCAGAGCCATATCCTCTTTAACATCTGGATAGATCCATTAAGCCTCATCCCACATACCCTCCTGAAGTTCTCTGGTCTACAACATGCCTGTCCGTGTGAGCCATCTGTTCCCATCTCTGTATCACTTTCTTTCTATTCTCCTTCAGCTTGCCCCCAGCTCCCCATCTGGAATCTTCCCTACCAAGTATAAGAAGCCTCCATCAGTGTGGGATGATTTGGAATCTGTGGCCAGTGCACCCTCATGTGGGTTGTGCACGGGGTGTTTGGTAGAGCCTCACTTGCCATAGTCCACAGGGCAGCTGTAGCCCTGTGGAAAAATCAAAACTAAGCTGGGTGGTAGTGGTACACACCTTTAATCCCAGCACTCAGGAGGCAGAGACAGGTGGATCTCTGTGAGTTCGAGGCCAATCTGGTCTACAGAGCGAGTTCCAGGACAGCCGGGGCTACACAGTGAAACCCTGTCTCAAAGTAAAAGAGAGAGAGAGAGAGAGAGAGAGAGAGAGAGAGAGAGAGAGAGAGAGAGAGAAATCAAGCAGCCCTCAAATTTGTAAACATTTCCCTTCCCTTTAAACTAACCAGTTCTAACTACAGGCAGCATTAAAAATAATTCTTCCTCATTTTACAAATAAAATTGGGACAATTGTTACAGCTTCCATTTAACAAGATTTTCAAGTCCAAGTCCTTTTACTGGAACAAGGTGGGTGAGTAAAGAGACATCCTAGACACGTGTCTTCTCCCAAAAGTAGAGATTGGAGTCTTGCACCGTGAGGGGCTGATGAAGCCTGTAGCCTTCTAGAAGAAAGGTCTTGTGGATTCCAAATCCTGACAAAACATTCTCTCCCACTCTGTGCCTAGCAGGTGTGTCCAACTTGCGGGCCACAGGCTGCATGAAGGACCGAGGATATTTATGAATACAGCCCAATGCAAAAAATCACAAACTCGCTTAAAACATCATGTGATTTTCTTTTTGTAACTCAATTGTGCAGTTCTTGAATATAAATTTTGTAGATGATGACCTGCAATGCCAAAATGTCAGGTACTCCTGGGCCCCAAAGGAAGAAATGAAGAGGTGAGACTGGGGGACAGAATTTACAATTACTCTAGTTTGACCTGATATGATTTCGGCTTCACCTTGTAGTCACTAGATCCTGGAAAACACGGGTGGGTGAAATCAAAGAGTACTTGAAATTTACAAATATGAGACAGCTTGATGGGAACTATTCTTATAAAGCAAAGGTTCCTCTGGAGAAAATACGTCTTCCATGCACATTTCAGAGGTTTGGGGGCAGCGTTGTAAAGCTTATTGGTACCAGGTCTGTTGAGGCAGTTGGGAAATGTGTTCAATGAGCACACTCGATAGCAAAAGGGACTTATTCCTGCTGTCACAGAGAAACCTCTAGACCAAGAAATAATCAAAAACTCTAGGCAAGTTACCCGACTTGTGTGGACAGTGTACTTTCCTCACTGTTCCCTGGACTGAAATTGGAGCAGGTGACATCTCTCTGTTAATCCTGATCCATGCCTTGGGCAAGGCTTCCCTGAGCAATCAGTTCATGACCCCGGTTACACTCTTTCTTCCAGGGCACACTTCTCTTGTCTCTTAGTCACATATCATCCCTGCTACCCAATCTCAGGTTTCATTCCTTCTCTATCCCTTCTAAGAATGCCTTCTCTGGGTCATCTCAAGTCCTGCCTCCTCCTGGAAGCCTTCCAAGAACTTCCAACCCCTCTCCTGAGCTGACTCGGCTTTGACTGTTTGCCCAGTGGATCATCTCCCCTGTTTTCTCTCAGCTCTTTCAGGTGAGGCATCTCTGACATGACCTAGCATCCCAGCAGGAATGAGTCCCAGGATCATCTGGTCTACGGGACTCAGTGTGGGAACAAGAGTCCTAGACCGTATTCAGTCTGCTGTGCAAATAGGGCTTATTGTTGTCTTTCCAGAAGGGCATACTCTATCTAGAGACTGCAATTTGGTGGACCTGCAGACTCAGCCAGATGCCCTCCTTAGTGCCTCCCCTACCTGAGAAGGGTACGGCCAGGCTGGAAAGGTAAATCAAGTTGTAAAGGAACCTGGACTTTGAAGGTGTCAGAGGATCCAACGGTCCTGAATGCTGATCTCAGTTTTACCTCCATGGTACCCTGTCATACTATCTGCTGATGGCATTTTACACCCACACACTTTCCAGCTCATCGCAGATGCTAACAAACGGTCCACCTGTGTGGATTATAGTGGACAGTCCAAACTCTTCAAAGCCGGATGATTCTAGCCCCACACAGACCCTGACAAGTGGAGTTCTGCCCCCTAGAAACCAGCAGCTCAGCACTTGTGCGATGCAGCCCGGCCCTTGGCACTTTCTTATTTCTCCTGGTAGAAACTTTCCCCTGCTCAACAAAACACACGCTTCCTGTCAGTTTTTATTTTTGTGATGGCTTGCTTACGAGCGGGGCATTCTGTTCTCGGAATTTCTTGTTAAAATATTTCATTTAATTAAGCTTTTACAACCAGCTCTGCTTTCTGTCTGCTAGAAGGTAGGGGCCACTGTAGCTCTGCCCTCTGCTCTCTGGGAGGCCAGGTCACTGAAACTCTTAAGAGATCCAAGCCCAGGCCCTCCGGCTGCATTCCAAGGCTTCCAGCCTTCCACCTCGAGAGGGCTGGGTGTGCCAAAGGCTGGATCTCCATCACAGGCCCCACTGGAGACAAGAGGGCCATCAGAAACGTTGCCTGAGTACTCTCTGTTAGGACTCTTTCTCTGTCTGGGGGCCACCTTTGTCTAAATCCCAAGGTTTATCCAGAGAAAATGTGCTATTAACAGTCACAGGGGCCTCTAAGCAACTCACAGTAGCGCCGTTCTTTCCCTCTCCTTGACCCACGCTTTCCTGTGTCGCTTTCTCACCCTATTGCTGCGGTTATGCCAACACCACACCCACCCTCCTCCCCTAGAATCCCCTCTCGGCCCCATGGGCAGAATGCCATGTTCTCTGCTCACCTTCCACCTGTGCCTAGGACCCCTGCCATGCCCCATTCCATCTCTTTCCCAGTGTTAGCCCTCGTACACACCGGGGGCCCGGTGGAGCTCGACTGTCTCCTCCACAGGCCGGAGGGGCCTCCGAGGTGCTGCACAGGATAAGCATGGCTGCCTTTTTCCAAGACAAGGGGATTGTGCCAGGTGAGGTGATTTTGAAACAGGGTCTCTGCAGGCATGGGGCTGCCCTAGAGACTCATCCCAGAACTCCGAAGGCCTCTTTGTACAACAAACCAGCCAGGCTCCCCTCTCTGGGTCCCACGACAAAGCCGAGAGCCAGGATGACCCAGGATGAACAAAAGCCAGGCCACCCCCGCTGTTCCTACCAGTTGACAACCTGACTGCAGCTGTCCCCTAACCCATTACAGGGTTGCAATGGAGGTTGATCTCTGCTTCTCTGGTCCCCTTCAACCCCAGGCAGGTGGCTTCCTGACCCCACCCAATACCTGGCCTTAGGGAAGCGCAGGATAGCGCTGGGCTCCTTGGGATGTTGCTAAGGTGCTGGCTGCCACCTGGCAGGAATGTGCAGTCAGGGATGTAGCAGAACGTGCTGTTTTCCCACACTTGTGTTTTAAAAGGTTACAGGCCGTGGGTGCCTAATAGGCAGAACATTAGATCGCTTGTCTCATTTAGAACAATAATCCGTTTGGCTAGGGGTCAGGTTGACACAAAGAATCTGTCCAGACCAGGTCTCTTGATGGGACTTAGCCCTCCCCTCAAACTAATGAAATTTTCAACTCGTGGGTACTTGAGTTAATAAAGTGTGCCACACATCTGCTCGGGCCGCTGGCAGGAAAGAAAAGCCCTGAGGTTCAATTTTGAGATCACTGACATAGTATTTGAGTGGTCCCCCACTGGCACCTGGCGGGACAACCAAATTAAGGAAAATCGCACAATGAATGTGTGAGACAGAGAGAGAAAAAAAAACATGAGTGTATACACCCAGGGGCCAAGGACCCCCCTAAGGGAGGGTGAGAGAAGGGAACCCTTAGAATTCTAGGAGGGAGGGTCGATGGGGCGCTGCTGTTGAGGTTTCACGCCAGTGGCCTACAGGTAATGAATTATTTTAAAAGGAAATTGGCCCCAATGTGATCTTAGGTCAAAAGTAAAAAGAACATGTTTTCTATGGACGCTGAATTAACGGCCAGCGTCTAATAGGACTGCCTGTGAACCAAACATAAAGCTGGGGGTGGCAGCCCCCCCCCAGAGGTGACTTTCAAGCCTCAGAGAGCCCTGAGAATCCAGCCCTTCTCCCCTCTCTAATGCCACTTCTCACCTCCCCATTGAGGGCATTGTGTTGGCCTCGGGCTTGCCCAGGGACGAGAAGAGCCCCTTGCCTGCTGGGATATGAACTAGTCACCAGCTTAAAATCTTTTCTGTGTATAAAGACCGAGGGCTTCCTCCCCTAGACACGGGAAGACACTGAGAGTTGGGGAAGAGAAGTGCATCTGAATGGTCTGTGGGCTTCCCTGGAGGGAGACATGGAGCCCTCCAAATACCAATGGCCGGTCTCCCAGGAAATGCCATGGCCTTGGGTCAGTTTGCTCCAAGACTAGGCCAGGGATGTTGCCTCTCTGGAAGCTAAAGCATGAAATGTCTTAACTAGGGCTGTGCCTTCCTCCTGACTCATTCAAGCATCTCTCTCAGGCATACATTATGGGAGAGTGTGTAGTCACAGGGCTGCAGGAGAAATACTAAGGAAAAGAGCAGCTGCCCACCATGCAGTACCTCTAAGTAGCCACGAGGGGTCTCTCAACATGATTTTAGATATCAAGTCTAGAGATCTGAGGGCTGGGGAAGAGCCACACCACCTCCAGTGAGCTTGGTTGGTCCTTCTGCCTGAGGTGGGCTCAGCCAGGATAGTCACAGCAGGGTGGGAGACACCTGACTACTTGTCTTTAGTTCTTCTGTTACCACAATCCATTTACCTTGAGTATCCCTACTCCATAGCATGCACAGAGGGACTGGGAGAGTTGAAACACATCGGGAAAAATGAACCAGGTAAACTCTGCTCATACCCTATGAGGAGACCCTTTGGCCAGTGCTCCATCACTGTATAGCCACCAGTCCTGCTGACACATAAAGACACAAGCTCACAAATGTCTAGCAAGGCTTTGCCAGTAGCCCTCGACCACTTACCTTCCTTTCCCTGTGGCGCGTCACCTTTTTACCCCTACAAAGCTCCCAGCACTATTCTCCTCTAGGAGACCCTCTCTCACCCTACCCCTCCCCTACCAGAAGTTCTCTTGCCTCTTGGTTCTCAGCCCCCTCTCCTTCTGCAGGCATGGCTTGGGAACTCCCATAGCCAGACCTTGGTTTCACAAGCCTTGATCTTTCTGTAGCTATTGGTGGGAGCCCAGGGCTCTCTGGGAGGGCTAGGCAAAGCCCTATCAATGAAACTGAGCAAAGCTGGTCCCCACCACAGATCATCAGTGATTCCAGGAGCCAATCCTAGAGTACCCAGAAGTGCTCTTCTTATGGGAGCCCTTTCTCATGGAGAATTCTAGAAGTAAAAGAGGAGAAGAAGCAGGGCAAAGCAGAGTCAGTCCCCACAAGGGTCCCCATGATTAATGATGCTCCCAACATTCCCTTGAGGTTCTCTAAGCAACTGTGCATGGCTGCCTTGGAATGTGGCATCAGCTGCCCTTTGGGAGCCCCAGCGGGCCCCTCCTCAAACTTCCAGAGCCTCTCTCTGCCTACATCAATGCCTTTGCTCTCCCTTTCCCAGCATTCTGCCTAAATCTCAGCAAAGGGGAAGAAGAGGCTTTGTACTCTGTCCCATCCTCCAACTGAGGATCAGAAAGAACAGACCCCAGACCCCTCCTCCGAGTTCTAATTCCTCTCCTTCCTGTAAGGGGCATGGCTTGGCAGTTTCTGAATGTTCGGTGCTGTCCATTTCTTCCTATGTAAAATTGAGGAGGTCCTTGTACTCAGTGCAGTCTTCCTGTGAAGATTGTGCAAGTTAACATGTGCCATTTGCTTAGGTATCTGACAGGACACAAATGATCTAGAAGTTTTGCTGTTGTTATCGTCTCTGGCTCCTCCTCCAAAAACATGCTCTGCAGAGTAGCAAGCAAATACCTCACCAGCCTCTAGCTCTCCCACCATCCCTAATAAAAGCAGCAACTGCATTCTGTGGTATTTGGTACCTGGGTTCATGTAGGCCTTGTCAAATGGAATTTCTGCCTTTGCCACTAAAACCCAGCATCAACCCAGGCCTTCCAAGATGAAGAGAAGGGTCTTGGGTAATAGAGTCAGCTCACTTGGCAAGCCCAGCAAAGTCAGCCATCAAACAGGGAAGAGAGTGTTAGCCTCTCACTTCTCCTTTCTCTCTAAAGTCACTAGGAACCTGGAGACCATGGAGGGTGTCTGTTACCACAATCCATGCATAAAAATGAGACCAAGTCATCCATGATGATCAAAGTCCACGTTCACTGTAAATAATGAAAAGTTTAGCTTGTGCAGGCATCTCACAAAAGGCCCACCATCAGCTGTGAAGCCCAGGACTCAACCAAGTGAGCAAAATCATGCCCAGCTGGAAACTCCTTCTGGTTCAGTGGGCATCCTTGGGTCAGAGGCCCAGGAAGGCCTGAGGTCAGTTCCCTGTCACACCTCTCCAGACCACAGCAATCCCTTCTGTGAAATGACACAATAGTCCAGTGGTCTAAAAAGGCTTTCAGGTTCTGGCAGACTACAGAGGACTCCAACCTACATCCTTGGCTCCAACCACTGTCATTGAAGGAATAACAACAGGTCTCATCTTTAGATCACCTGGTAGGGACAGTGGTTCATGATGCTACAATAAACCAAAAGGGACATATTGTGGTCTGTATTATATAGATGGAGAAACTGAGGCTTGTGGGGGGGGGGGTGTTAAACAACTTTGCTTTGGTGGTTTATTTGTTTATAGCAAACTAGATGTAAACTCTAGATCTGCATTATCTCCATAGCTATTCATTGGAAACACACCGAGTTATTTTCATAACGAACATGATGGCGTCAGTTAACTACTTCCTCACGCCAGACACGCTGCACAAGTGTTATCTCGCTTCCTCTTTCACCACCCTTACAAAATGTGCATATGGTCACTCCAACTGTGCCACTGCCACTCTTTGTACTGAAAACCAAGCCCACCTTAGCCTGAGCTTCCCTAATTACTCACTCAAGTTTATCTTTGGAAACATCAGAATCACTGTTGAGTACGCAGAAGGCTACCTGCTATCGAAATGTTGACTATTTTAGCTGCTACCCTAGATTCCCAAAAGCTTCCCAGCACCTGTCATTCTGACCCTCCCATAGGGCCATTTGGAGCTCCAGTGACTCCTAGTGATTACTTACAGTGTCTGCTCTGATGGGTCAGCGCACCTGGAAAGAGCCTAAGCACCACCTCTTGACACCATAACCAAAGCAGAAATGCAAGCACGGAGATGTGCATGTCACACTGGCACCTACTCTATGCATTCAAATGTAGGACACAAAAATGTAGACATGCTTGTGTTTAAATACAACTTCACAAGCCGGGCGGTGGTGGCGCACACCCTTAATCCCAGCACTCGGGAGGCAGAGTCAGACGGATCTCTGTGAGTTCGAGGCCAGCCTGGGCTACCAAGTGAGCTCCAGGAAAGGCGCAAAGCTACACATAGAGAAACCCTATCTCGAAAAACCAAAAAACAAACAAACAACTTCACATACACACACATTCACATATGTGTATGCCTGCATGAACACAAAAAGAACAGATCACCCCACCAGTACACATCTCCAGCTCAGGCTTTTGCTCGGCGCTTCCTCCCAAGTAGTTAAAGACGCCATGTGTTAGTTACTTTGCTGTGACCAAATACAAGAAGCAACTTAAGGGAAGAAGGCTTTGTTTTAGCTCCAGGACTGAGAGACTATAGTCCATTGTGTCACAGCTTGAGGTACGGGTCATACTGTGTCCATAGTCGGGAAGCTCAGCTGGCCTTATCCTGTTGTTCTTTATATTCAGTCCAACACCAGCCTATGGGACAGCATCCCCCACATCCCCCTGCTCACTTAGACCTCTCAGGAAATACCCTTACAGATATACTCAAAGGTATACCTTATTAAACCCCAAAGTGTTCTTTTTTCAATTAGTTAATTGATCTGGTTTTTTGAGACTGGATCTCACTATGTAGCCTGGCTAGCCCGGAGCTTGATATGTAGCCAAGCTGGCCTCAGAATTGTGGCAATCTTCCTACCCCTGCCTCCCGAGTACCTGGATTCCAGCCATGCACCACCATACCCAGTTCCCTAGGTGTTTATTAATCCAGTCAAGTTGAAAGTCAAAATTAAGTGAAAGTTGAAATTAACCATTATGCACCCCATACAGCCTCACTGTGAGGCTCTAGCACCTGAAATTCTTTCTGCTCTCCAACCTCCCTGGAAAGCAAGGACTGTGATATCTAATCCCTGGAAGTGGACAGGACACAGCAGCCATCGTCAAAAGACTGGTCCTTGAGAAAGAAAGCCAACAGAAAAGCCTTGTTATCTGGCCTCGAGTGCCCTGCACAGGACTCACACACTGGACCCTAGCTTGATAGCTTATATCTCAACTAGAAGAGACAGAAAGTGCTCGCATAGTCCAGGACTTGCGACCAAACCTCTCGCACTGGGCAAGCCAGGCTGCACCAACCAAATCCCCACTGCTGAGGAGCACAAATACAAGGTAGGAGGAAAGAAGACCTGTGTGCAGTTTGACACGGTACCCCGGGAGCTTTGCTGTGTGCGATGGTTTAGGAAGATTGCCATGCATCGTAGAGATGGGAAAAGCGTGCCTGGATGTATGGTGCCTTATGCTTCCTGGTCTTTCCTATGAGTTGAAGGAATCTGTTTGCATGGTACAAGGTGCCAAGGAGGTCAGCCTTGGCTTTGGCCTTTGGCCAGGACAGCAACCTCATTGTTTAGCATCTGGTGGAGCTCTGGTGGCTTCAGCCTGTTCCTCCAGGGAGACAGCTCTCCAGCCCCCTACTCTACTGTTTGGTCTGCTCTTCCCAGAATGGGACAGAAGCAGCCTCTTTCCTCCGGCAGCAGACACTGGACAAACTCTCCATTTCCCCTTTGTACCTGTCCTATGACATTGGCTAGAATCCTAGGTGGGGATCGGAAAGTTGTCTCCCATCTGTGATCAGGGTTGACTTGTACAGTTCCTTGAGTCCTTTGGGAAGGAAGGGTTCTGTGTGGAGGTTAGCATGTGGAGTTAGGCGCTATGAAGAAACCCAGCCAGGTCCCGTGCAGGAGAGTGGGCCCTTTACCCAGTAGAGGCCACAATGGTTTCCAGTCCTAGAACACTGACAGACACTGCAGATCTTCATGTGGAATCTCAGCTACAGTTTTGCCTGTAAAATTAAATGTCTCTGGAAAGTTCTTTGATAAATAGTTCAAGCAGAGAGGGATGATTGTGATTCTTGTGTCCAAATGACTTGTTATAGTTCCAGAAGTCACAGAGGCTAAGAGCCATGATATTGCTGTGGGATACGGAGACATCTCTGCAGCCAAAGCTACTTCAGGAACAATCAGAAGCTGGCAGTGGAATTGTCTCTTCTTCTAGTTGAGGTATAGATGTTCTCCTGACTTTTGGTGTGGGTTTATCAAGCATGAGGCTCTCAAAACACAGGCATCCATGTGGTGGTTCTTCAAGTGTTCTTAACTACTGTGCCATCTCTACTTACTATGTAGACCGGGTTCCAGGCCAGCCAGGGATAAATAGAGAGACCCTGCTCAAAAAATAAAGAAAATTTAAAAAAAAAAAAAAGTTTTCTAGTCTATACTGTACAACAAACTATATAACCTTCAGCAGGACACCTCCTCTCTCCACTCTACTCACTACTCACTTGACCATTCACTCTAC
>NC_081437.1:28188274-28247759 GCF_949786415.1 Peromyscus eremicus
TATAGGTAAATTCTTAAAGACAAGAAATAAATTAGAGGTTACTAGGGACCTGGGAATGGAAGGAATGAGAGGTCATTACTTAGTGAGTACAGAGTTTCTGTTTGGGGTGATGGAAATTTTCTGAAAATAGTGGTAAATGTTGCACAACAATGTGGATGTAACTCTTACCCCCTAAACCGTACACTTCAAATGACAAAAGAGATTTCATGTAGTTTACCACATTCTTTTTTTAAATTCTGGAACAACAACAAAGGAAACCTTGCAAAGTTCACAGCACTAGTGAAGGAGGGTGTTGGCTTCAGGTCCAGGCATTTCATCCCCACAGAGTTTTCTTGACAAGCATGTTCTTCCGCTGTCCAGAAGACATCAGCATAGTTTCTGATGATCTCCCAACAGATTTGCAAATTTAGACCCTGATATTATGTTACTCCTGGTCCACACACCTCTTTCTCATAGACAGAATAAAGACCCAACACTTCTCTACCACCATAAGGGAGAAGGTCAACAGCCAAATGATATATGTCAGTGATTCTTAGCTTGCCTTGATCCTTGAAATTAAACATTGTGACGCATGAGAATTGAATGTTTAGCATGTCAGTGGGTATACAAAGACATGCATTTTGCAGACACTGTACTGTTTCTAGATTCAGAGTAACAGAACAAAATGTCTTCATGGGTACCATATCCTCTCAAAAGTAAGTGGAAAACCACATGAGTCCATGGAGAGGAGCCTCGCATGCTGCACAGGACAGATCACATGGACGGATGTGCACAGGGTAAAAGACACTTGGCCTGCCTACCACCTCTTTTCTCTCCTCCATTCTCAAAGTACCCTCATTCAATTCAGGCCCTCATTCCAATAGTAGCTCAGAATGGGTTCCTGTTTGGTTCATGACATCAATTTTTGATGATGCCCACAACTGTTGCTAGTCCAGAGGCAGTTCTATGACCTGGGATTTATCAATTAGACTGGGATAAAAGATTTATACGTAATCCATGTTTTAAGGTCAGATCTCTCAATAGATAGATAGATAGATAGATAGATAGATAGATAGATAGATGATAGATAGATAGATAGATAGATAGATAGATAGATAGATAGATAGATAAATGTGAGCAATGTGTCAGTCTGAAGATGAATCAATGACTAAGAACATCATCTTATGGACTCTAAGATGGTTCCACTGCAGTGACACACTTCTGTACCTCTACCCATAAAATGCACATCATTATTCCTTCACTACACAGATATTTGTCACACACTTTTCCTATGCTCCCATGTTATAATAGCTGTCCTGGTTCTTGGCATGGTTGAAAGAGGTTAAAATGGAAGAAAGAGATCATAATAAAAACAGCATAACATACAAAGACACACACACACACACGAGAGAGAGAGAGAGAGAGAGAGAGAGAGAGAGAGAGAGAGAGACTCATCAGGCTCCAAACCAGCAGTTGATCCAGGTATTCTGTTGGAACTGTCAGTGGGCCACAGGCTAGGAACTATGTGGCCTCCCAGAAAAAGAGTTCAGGCTTTGGCTTAGAGGGAAGAATGGCTGCTGATGTTGAACAGAGCCTCTACAGAACAATATAGAACTTGAAGAATGCCATACAATTCTCTTACAGATTGGGAAGTATATTTACACTCACATTCACCCAGACACTCATTTGGCACCAGCACAGACTGCCACATGCCAGGCTGCAACTTGAGTGCACATATACAGTGTTGTCTATGTCTTTATGGGTTCACCACCTTGAAAAACAGGCACAAACAGTCCTTGCCCTGATGACCTGTCACAACGTTTAAAGTCATCTAGAGAGAGCAACCTTGAGTATAGCCAGTGTCCCAGAGCCCTGGGTCACTTGTAAGGTACCATGTCTTGCAAATGGACTTAACCTTGAAAAGGAGCCAGGTCCCACCCTAGTGCCCCTCTTCTCTTCCTATCTGTGGCAATCATGGGCCTGGCTCACATTCTCAGGGATGTGACTGCTTGACTTATTCTTCCTATTTCCCACAGTGGACAGGGGATAAGGGTAGTAGCCCCCTACTACCACTGACATCGTTCACTACCCTCTGGATCTTACCCTGTCTACTTCAGAGTGTTGTAGGGTTCAGATGAGTACTAAAAGCACATGACAGGTGAAATGCAAGTGTGTGCCATGTGAAGTCTCAAGGGTAACTCTTTAAAGCCAGATGCCCTAAGGACACCATGGGTGAGAAACTGGCTGAGAGGCTGTCTCTTAGAGTCTACAGGAAGCTGTTCTTCAGACTGGTGGTCAAGGGTCAGACTGGCAAGGGGAGTTCTGTTAAGCAGTTCCCAGCCTTGCTCACTCAGCCTCTTTCTATATCCTGTGTCTTCTTTGTACC
Organism: Peromyscus eremicus; assembly: GCF_949786415.1. Taxonomy (NCBI): domain Eukaryota; kingdom Metazoa; phylum Chordata; class Mammalia; order Rodentia; family Cricetidae; genus Peromyscus; species Peromyscus eremicus. The sequence goes on from NC_081437.1 coordinate 28,190,640, forward strand.
TGACTGCTCTTCTGAGCTTTCACATGCAAGAGGAGACAGGACCAGATGCAAGAGGGCTGAGGGTGGGGACTGAGTCATTCCTTTTGCTAAAAGAATGCACATGTGTTCGGCAAATACAGGGTGCACAGGTAAGAGTGTGTATGGATGAAATCTGATGGCGTGTTCTTTAACATACCCTAGAAATACATCTGTGTGTCACCTAAATCATGTGACTCAGTTGTGGATCAAGTCATTACGTACTGAAGAGATGCCTTGAGAGGAACATGCCATTGAGAACTGAGTGTTCTTACCAAACATATATACATGCACCTAATAAGAAAACAATCAGACACCTTCAAATTGAAAAACATTCAGCAAAACACTTGACTCAGACTCTTCAAAAATTCTACACTACAAGTCAAACACCAGGGGATTTAGGTTGCTTTAGACTACAGGAGACACAAGAGATACGTGGCAACTTAACATTATTTGTGAGATTCAAGAAATTCTAAATCTGACACTATCATCCACAGCAGACAAGAGGAAGAAAGGTGTAGAGTGTGTCCTTTCTTCCCTAGTGTGGAGGGGTATTCCAAAAATTCCAGATGAGGGACATATGGCTCTCAGCTTGACAGTACCTTTGTTCAAGGTTGTTCTCTGTACTTCATTGGTTTGAAGAAGTTAATAGAAAGACTGTAAACATCCAATCAGAGTCTCACACTGGTGAATAAGAAAGATGCCCACCTCCCTGTCCACCCCCTGTCAATCTACAAAAACATGTGAATGCCAGGACTCATGAACGTTCCCAGAATGTTGATCCAATCAAGTTCAACAAGACCAGAGAACACACAATGAATTCTGATGGCTTTCCAGCTAATGCTTCACTTTCCATTCCAGGGCTGTTACTGGCTCAGCCTGAATCCAGCATGAGGTGATGATTGGAGGGAGGATGCTTGCCAAGACCTTGTCATTTCCCAAAGGCAAACATTCATCCTGCCTCTTCTTGGGAGCTATATATACTCTCCAGGCATTCTCCTTCATTACCTCAGTGTGATACTGAATCCTTCCACGTGTCACTACTGCTACCACACTGCCACTAAGTTTCAATTTCCCACTGTCTGGAGACAGGGCTGGACTGGTATCTAGTTCCTATATGCCTACTTATGCAGCTTGATGGACCAATAGAACAGCTTCGACATTGAAGACAGTAGAGGAGAGAAAGAGAGAGCAAAAACTGCTAAAAGGCAGGTAGAAGACATCTTGAGCTAGCTTGCCACTGTACCCTATTAAGAACTGAGTCTTTTGCCCAGCTTGAGTTGAGTGCATAAAAACAAAAACTAATTAACTTCGGAAGCTTAAGAGACATCGCGCACAAGAGAAAAAGGAACAGTTGACATTTCTATGCAGAAAACCTGTCAGAGTGTGTCCCAAACCCTAACAGTGCTTCTCTCTAGATGGGAAATATTCAACCTACCTATGAGAACATTTCAGTTATACCTACCTTTTGTACAAATGTATATGGCATTTCTAATCAGAACAGTTGTTCTTCATATGAGGGTGGCAGTGTGGAGTACAGTTTGGAGTGAGGTCAAAGTCATTTTTTCATCACTACGGATATCACTGATGTATGTATGAGAAAATCCTGAGGGGGACTAAGAGAGAGCAGGGTGGTCTTGTTCAGCTGGAGCAGGAGACAGCCCTGGGAAAATTGGGTTTCCAGATAAGCTGAGATATCTATATCCAGATAAGTGTATAGCTATAGTCCAGGGAACTTGGGAAGCTGAAGTGGAGGGTTGCTTGAGCCTAAGATTTGAGGCTAACATGGACAATATAGTGTAGACCATTTCTCTGAAAATAAGAAGAGGAGGGAGGGCCTTCTTGAGATGCAGGCTTTCTGGGAATGTGAAAGACACATTGTGCTTTCTGGGCAATTCTTTTTTTCTTTTTTCTGTATTGTTTCCCCTCGTGGAGGCTTTTTCCCTGCTACACAAGAAAAGAAGACTGGAGGTGAAGGAATTTCTCTTCTAAATGCCAGTTCTCCCAAGTCTCTGATGTCCTCTACCTTTTCTCAGCTTCTTTAGCAATAGTTTTATTCACATTTAGCACACTCAAATCCTACTAGAATGTAATAGATAGCATGTTATCATCTTGCATTATTAAGTTATAGGGAACTTTCCTTACAGTTCAAGGGTTCTCCCTTCATTTCCTCTTGGGCAATTTATGCAACCTTTTCAGTCCTCCAGCAAAGAAACAGCAAAGTAAGAAGCAGAAAAGAGGGTCATCCTGAAATACAATTCCAGAAGCTGGTATTCTTAGAGGATAGTGAGGGAACCATGTGTCTACAGAAGAGACTTTTTGAATGACAACAGATTATTGCTCTTTCCCCAACCCCCGAGGGGATGGAGAGTTAGTAGATAGCATAGTGGTCTGATTTCTGGCAGTTCTGGATGTGTAGATCCCCTACCCCTGTCCCAATCCTGATATGACAAAACAAATCCTGTATCCTCAAGATCCAGTGCCAACCACACACAAAGAGAAAGTCACACCTCACTAGTCTTACTCTGGAATGAGTGATGCCTTACTGAGGGATTTTGTGGATAGGAAATTGAAGAGCTGGTGGGATGGGCATGCTTTAGTAATGGGCACAGTGTCACCTCCACTCCTTCCCTTGGCACTATATGAGCATTCCAGAGTGTAGACATAATCTTTTTGAAAACACAGGTATGGATGGAGAATTCTTGAGCTTAGTCTCTTTATAGCACAGAGTGAAATTCAACTGTAAAGTTAAAGAATGTCTAGAGAATTGTATACACAATGGTGAACTGGGTATTTAGGGGGTATTTATTCCCCCTCCACAGGAGAAGTACAAAGAATATTCTTTTTCTTGTCTTTCCTTTCTATTCCAACCCACCCCCTTCCTTCTGCTCTCCTTCTGTGGATCTAAGAAAAACCAGTAGATATTGGGAGACTACTGAATGGAAGTAGCTCAGGGACTGTGAAGTTGAGTCCAAAGTCAATGTCAAACTGATTAGAGAAAAAGCACCTTAGAGGGCCAGTCTGGCTCAGGTCTTCACATTCCCTTTCCCTCTGTGGTCAAAGCGACATGAATTCCACTTTAACTTGGAGCAAGGATTTCTTGCCCTGTCATCTCAGGTTTCTCTGCCCCATAGATATCTTGACCAATCTCTGGAACCTGGACAAAAGATTATTTTTGCTCATGAATTCAGATCACTTCTTAATGAAGTTCAGTTTCAGTCCAATACTGACTTGGTGTCCACAGAGTGGGACAAACTAACTGTGAGTAGATATGCAGAAGCACCACTGGGATCTGGAGCAGGTCCTGACTCCAGCATGGGCTTGCATGACTTCCTTACTTCTCTGAGCTCTGAAATTCCTTGGTTGTTTCTTCTCTTCAATGTCAAAAGCTCCCTAACAGTCTCTGATACAGTTTTTCTTTTCCTAATTAGGGGCTGTCCCTTTTATTTGACTATTGCTTCTTACTTTGCTGTTTCTTTGCTGGAGGACTGAAAAGGTTGCATAAATTACCCAAGTGGAAATGAAAGGAGAAACCTTGAACTGTAAGGAAAGTTCCCTATAACTTAATAATGCAAGATGATAACATGCTATCTATTACATTCTAGTAGGATTTGAGTGTGCTAAATGTGAATAATACTATTGCTAAAGAAGCTGAGAAAAGGTAGAGGACATCAGAGACTTGGGAGAACTGGCATTTAGAAGAGAAATTCCTTCACCTCCAGTCTTCTCTCCTTGTGTAGCAGGGAAGAAGCCTCCATGAGGGGAAACAATACAGAAAAAAAAAAAGAAAAAAAGAATTGCCCAGAAAGCACAATGTGTCTTTCACATTCCCAGAAAGCCTGCATCTCAAGAAGGCCCTCCCTCCTACAAGAACTTGATCACCTGTCTCAGTCACCAAGACCTTGGGAATTCTTGGGGCAGAGGAAAAGTACAGGGGAAGAACCAGGACAAGGAAGGGATAGTTGGCTTTGGTCACAGTGGTCCAGGAAAGTTGTTGTATTAGCATAATCTTAATTCAGATGTTTAGCAAATCTAGGTTTATTCTTTGAACACATTATGATATGGATTTGAGGGCTCTTTTTATAATATATATGTGTGGGTGTTCATGTGTGTGTGTACGTGTGCGCATGGGTGCATGTATACATGGAGGCCCGAGGATAACCTCGGTAACTGTGTCCACCTCTTTTAAGACAATGACTCATCAATTGTGTCTGGCTGGTGAGTTCCTGGGACCCTCCTATTCCTTCCAAGCACAGATATTCCAAGCTTGCACCACCACACCTCGCTATTTACGTGGGTGCTAGGGATTGAACTTAGGCTCTCCTTGTGTGAGGCAAGACTTGTACTGACTAAGCTATCCATCCCTTTACCTTCTCCTCTATAGGCAAACGATCACCCCAACTTAGGAATTCTGGAGCGATTCACACCTGAGTTCCTTCAGGGCACCATTCACAGTATTTTCTTCATAATGATGATAAGCCTGGAACCATGTCAACAATGCCTCTCAATGCTAATGTGAAGCTCCGCAGATTGAGCAACTCATTTCCGTGGGACTCGAGACTGCAGAACTTGGCAATTCTCACAACCTATACTGGGCCATTATGAGCAGAGGCAGGAGGTGTTTCCCCGAGGCTTCTCTTTCTATATGTGCTTGCATAGGTTTTCCTTTGAGAAAACGGTCCTCCCCAACCTGACACTGACAGTGTGTGAGTATACAGGCCCCTGATTCACTGGGCTCCAGTCAAAGCAGCCAATGTGGAAAGTATTACAACAGCAAGGCAGCCACCTTTGATTAGAAGCAGCTTTGGCTTCAGATAGGATCTACGGTACCAGAAAACTGGGCATCTTCGGGGCTTACTTAACTTTTTGATTCTTCTCCCTGCTCCTGTCACTCACTTGTTTTTAACTTTGTGGGGTGCGTTGTAATGCTGCGTCCCCCAGAGTGTCCCGTAACATTTACATTGAAAAGTCGATGGTGGGATATATGTGACACATTCATGAAGTAGATGTGGTACGACAGAAGAAGGGGGGAGGGGGCAGCAAAAGATGGTGAAAAGCCATGGAGTCGAGCTCAGTAAGAACAAGGTATAGTAATACATATGTACAAAAAATGTCACAATGAAACTTATGACTTTGTATGTTAATTACGAATATTTTTAGAGAGAAAAAGCCGAGAACCTGGGTCCATAGAGTTCTTCTTATGAATGAGAACCAGAGATCAGATTCTCAGCATCCACAGAGAAAACTGGGCAGATGTGGTGGCTCCCCAGAGCAGGCTGACTAACTAGACTGGCTTAATTGGAGAGTTCTAAATCCAACAAGAGACCCTATGTGGTGGTTTGAGTGAGAATGTTTCCTAGAGGCCATTAGATTTGAATGCATGATCTCCAGTTGGTGGAACTGTTTGGGAAGGATTAGGAGGTGTGGACTTGTTGGAGAAGGTGTGTCACTGGGGGTTGGCTTTGAGGTTTCAAAAACCCACCATTCCCAGTTCGCTCGTTTTTCTCTGCCTCGTGTTTGTGGATCAGAAGATGTAAGCTCTCCTCTACTGCTCCTGCACTATGCCTGCCTGCCTGCCTGCCTGCCTGCTGCCATGCTCCCTGACATGGTCATGGGTTCAGTTTCTGAAACTGTATGCCCCCATTAACCACATTCTTCTATAAGTTGCCATAGTCAGTGTGTGTGTGTGTGTGTGTGTGTGTGTGTGTGTGTGTGTGTGTAATAGAAAAGTGACTAAGACACACTGTCTAGGTGAATAAGGTAAAGTGATGGAAGAAGGTACTTAGTGTCAACCTCTGGCCACCAAATGCATACATGTGCATGTGAACTTATGCACATGTCATCTGCACACAGGTGAATGCACATAAACATATACACAGGCAAGAACAAAACAGGTTCACTAGCTCACGGAAGCCATTCAGAGTAGAAAGTAAGCTGTCCAGTACAGAACATTGCATATTTCCATCTTAAGTTTTGGCTCGTCACCTGAGAGGTGGAAATGCCTTCAACCAAAACAGCAAACAACAGAACCTAGGTCCCGAGAATCTGAGCCAGTATCTGATTGTATTGGTGTTTGGGATTTGGAGTCTGTACTGCAGTGTTATTGATTATGGAGCTATGCCCTCCTGGACGTCCCTTTGTGCTCTCATCTAAACCACAGCTTGGCGTTGAATTGAAAAGTAGCCAGGTTCCCACTTGGGGCCCTGCAGTTCATGAGTGCTGTGAAGGGAGCTTGTGGACCTGGAATGCAGCCCTCTTTCTCCTGGCCAGCTCTGTTCTCTGGTCCCAGGTCTGCATCAGTCTAAACCATGAGGCATCTGCCTGTGATGTGTCATCTTGTAGCACACCTTTTACTCACAGGTCCTGGACAGAATGTCCTGCCAAGCCCTTCATCATGCTTGGCTTCTGTAGGACCCTCAGGCTCTGTAGGCTCTCAGGCTGTTCCACTGTAGCTCAAGGAGAAAAGACAACAGATTTAGTGTTTCACCTAATGCCACTTTCCTCCATGTCCTTCCTCCCCCCACCCCTTATTCTCAGCTTCCTCACTGAGACTCTTTGTCAGACATGTTTAGCACACATGCAGGTAATAAATAAATTCAGGTGACAATAGGGACTCCGAAAACCACTAAGTAGGACAACTAAGTGGCAGGGAGAGAGTTGCCATTTCATACTAAGCAATCAAAACAGTCCCATGGTAAAGGACATCTGAACAAAGATGGCTGTGCAATGAGCCACGGGAATCTGCAAGGGAAACAAGAGACTCAAAGTCTCTGAGACAGGGACATAATCTGAGGAAAAATAGACATCCAGTTTATCTGGGACATGATTAAAAAGTTACAAAGGAGTCAAGAACAGAGACAGAGCTGGCAGAGAGACATCATGAAAGGCCCAGCGAGTAAGAGAAACAACTTGTATTTCTCTGAGGTCATCTGGATCTGTTCTCTCCCTCCTAGGCTGCACTGTCACACTCTCCACGGTGGAGTTTGATGGAGCTGCTCTGTTTCAACCCAAACCTTTGTGTTCATCACCTGCTTAAAATTCCTCCCTAAATCCTTGTGCCAGAATAAAGCTGAGATGCTTTGCAATGGCTTGAAGGTATGTCTCACAGGCTGTATCCTCACCTACACACACACACACACACACACACACACACACACACACACACACACACACACACACCACTCTTACCTCAGCCTTCATCCTCTGACCTAGCCATGGTGCTCATTGAGAGAAGAGGTATCAGCGAAAGAGGCCGAGGAGAGAACTATAAAATTCTCTGCCTTAAAAGCAGTGTGAAAACTGGAGAGATTAATTGGAGTCTTGTTTTTTGGAATGCCAGGCATACATCAAAGTTTTGCCGTGATCAGGGTCTGCTTCTTGGTCACAAAAGGTTGAGGTTTTAAAACAGGGAACCTATAGTTATTTTAACGTCTAGCTTTCTTATCACACATGCTTCAACTCCAAGCTCACCCTGAAATTGACAGCCTAAAGCCACACTGAAAAAAATACTAAAATAGGATCCTTGCCACGACAGGAAGTGCCTGCCAGTAACAGAGATTCTTTTAAAAAACCTCTAACTCCCAGAAGACTAATGCCACTTGGTTCTATTTGCAAAGCTCACTTTGGGCTTGATTAAAATGAAAACTACTGTTTAAAGAGCAGATTAGTGTTCATCAGAGGCTTGAACAGAGCGGAAGAACAGAAAGTGAGTGGCTAATGAAGAATGGAGATTCTTTCTTTGGTTTTAAATAACTTTACTGGGTCATAGTAATTTACATATTTATGACTGACCTTTGGTGTGTACAAATCAAAATGGCTTTTAGTGTATTTGTAGAATTGTTCACCCAAGGACTGGAGGCTTTTTAAGAGGTGCTCTTACAGATGACCTGAGTTTGGTTTTTCATGTCAGGCGGCTCACAATCCCTATTGTTCCAGCTCCACAGCATCCAATGCCTTTGATCTCTACAGGCACCTGTACTTAGGTGCACATACCCACTCCCAACACACACGCACACACACACACACACACACACACACACACACACACACACACCTTTTTAAAAAAAGAATAGTGTATCCATCACTGTAATTTTAGACATTTTTTATTGCTCTAAACAAATGCCCTATACCCTTTAGTCATGACCTTTTACCCTCTTCCACAACAGCCCTAGCAACCACTAAGATACTTTCTGCCTCTATAGATTTATACCTTTGGGACATTTTGTATAAATGGGATCATGCAACATGTGGTCCTTTCTGATCAGTTTCTTGTACTCAGAATAATGTCTTCCAGGTTTACCTATGACATACCAAAAATCAACACTCTTTGTATTGCTAAATAACATCCACTAAATAAACACAACATTTAACTTACCCATTCATTATTTGCTGAGTAAGTAAGCAGTCTCCACTTTTGGCTCTCATGAATAATGCTGCTACAATGTTTCCTCTTAGGTGAAGAAGGTATTCTGTGATCAGATGGTAGTAATGGATAGTTTGTGGATATCCTGCAAACCACTGTTTCACAAATTTTATGGACTTACTTCTCCAAAAAAAATTATATTTCTACTCTGTGGCTTTTGTGTTTGCTTTTTCTCTTTGGGGAATCCTCATCCTCAGATGTTACCAGTTTCCTTCAGGTCTATTATCACTCACTTTCTAAATGTGCCTTTCTCTTGACATGTATATGGTATGAATTTAAATGTCATATATGTATATATTTTTTCCTTTATTGTCTGTGTTTCTTTCATTAAAGCACATGCTACCTCAAAGCAGAGAACACTTTCCTGTGGGTTTGTTGCCACATCTCCCATATTGTCGGCAATGTTTCACGTAAGTGAAGTCTAGTGCATAGTGATGTTAGAAGGCTTCACAGGTAGAAGAGGGATGGCCTTTTAATAGCAATTAGAAACATGAGATTATGTGTAGAATCTTGGTCACTGACAAAGACCTGCTAGTGTTTTGTAAGTATTTACAACGGCTTAAATCAGTTATAAGAATGCCTTTACTGAGAATCTCTCTGTTAGAAGGTCATGCCTCTCTCCTCAGGCAAGTAAAGGACCATGACGTGCAGATTGTGTTGTCCTCCTGATAAATCATCAGTTCCATAGGGTGTACAAGCACTGCCTGTGTGGGCTAAGGTAGCACTGGATGACTCAGTCCTCATCTTGTGTCTGTGAATCCTGGATTCTACTATCATTTCTCAACCAATGTTGCCCATCTAAGCCAGAAAACAAGAAAAATTACTTGAGTCATCGTTTGCCCATTCTTCTAGGATAATCAATAATTAGTAATATTCTAAAGACATGGGAAGGGTATTAGTCCATTGTGCTGTAAACAATTGAGGCTGCTAGACTCTCAATCAGTGAGAGAAAGAGGACAGATTGAGGCCCATTATGTAGCCAGCAGAGTTAGGGAAGATGGGAAACCTACAAAAAAGACACCTTGAAAGTTTACAATCTCAATGAGACGGTTCTACTTTTGTGCACATTACTGAGAAGAAAGGCTAGCTCCCACTCTGAAGAAACACCTCCTGGATGATGGAGCTACTTGGTGGAACCAGGAGGGTTCAGCTTGTATCTTAAGTATGATGTAGCTAGAGGCCTGCTCGGCTGCCATTCTGCCTCTAGTTAACCACAGGATTGAAGGGAAGGGAGAAATAAACACTGTGTGCAAAGTCATGTTGAAAGGACAGCAATCAAAACCTTCTGAAGATCATGACTAAGAACTTTTGGAAAATGTGAAGGTGGGTTATATGTCAATGGGGGATTAAGATAATTTTTCACAGAAGACACGGGGTCTGCTGTGCCTTTGAAGGAAGATGCAATCAGTGCCCAGCTGCGGATGGTTTCCATGTGTTTATTTGTCAACAGAATAATGAAATAAGGCAAAAGCGGCCCTGGGACTGCCAACTTGGGGTGCTAAGCTTGAAGGAGCTGAAGTTTATTTCTTTCTCTCTTTTCCTTGGTTCCAGCCAATATGTACACACACACACACACACACACACACACACACACACACACACACACTTTATTGCCTTCTTTCCTTTACTGGGCCCTTTTTAACTTTTATGTAAAAAGAACCAGAGGCTAACTCCCTGTTACTGTAAGAATTGTGAGAAGGAACTTTTAAAGTACAGGAACAACAGTTTTAGGGCTGGAGGGATGGCTCAGAGGTTAATAGTGCTTTCTGTTCTTCCAGAGGATCTAAGTTCAGTTCCCAGCATCGACGTCAGACAGCTCACTGCTGCCTGTAAGGCCAACTCAGAAGTTCCAATACCCTCTTCTGGCCTCTGTGAATTCCCACGCATACATGACATACATGTACACACACACACACACACACACACACACACACACACACGGAGGCGGGGAGCAGAGTAGAGTGAGAAAGAAGTAAAAAATTTTAAATCTTTAAAACAGAACAGAAGAAAACAAAACAAAGGGCAGAACTGGTTTAATAACAACTTAAAGGTTTAATGTTTGCTCCATCCACGGACTCATATGCTAACCCCCTTGAGTCCTGTGGGCTGGAGACAGGGAACGTCATAAATCCTGAGATCCGTTTAGATAGAGTTATGGTCTGATCTGGAACAAACAAAGACTTGTAATTGTTTTCTAAGTGGTTTGTGCTGTTCTGGTTTTGTTTTTGTTGCTGTTTTAAAAAAAAATACCCTGACAAAAAGCAAGGAAGGAACAAAGGGGTTTATTTCAACTTGTAATTCTAGTCCGACCATTGTGGGGATGTCAAGGCAGGAACGTTACACAGTCCCATCACATACACAGTCAAAAGCAGAGAAATGGAGTCATGTGTCCTTGTTTGCTTGTTTGCTATGCTCAGCTCAACTTCTCCGCTGTTATACAGTTCAGGACCCTCTGCCTAGGGAATGGTGCCGCCCACAGTGGGCTGGGTCTTTCTTCATCAGTTAAGTTAAATGAGACAATCCCTCACAGACATGCCCTCAGCCCAACTCAATGCAGACGATCCTTCTTCGAGACTCTCTTCCCAGGTAATTCTAGGTTATGTCAAGTTGACAATTAAAGCGAACCATCACATGTGGTGATTTCATTTAGCTATGAAAGACATTTTATTGAGATTTTTTTAACCACAAGGTCAACAGTTTCTTGGGTAGAAATAATAGTAAAATTATTCAGAACATTTCAATGCTTCAGTGGGAAAGACCCAGTATTTTATATCATCCTGGTATGTCAGGTAGAACATCTGGTAAAATAACATGTATTCATTCTTGAAGTCCTCATATACAGGCCCTCAACTGGCATCTTCCTGAGGCACTTCAACATCTCTGGCTTCACATCAGCCAAGAATATCTGTTTGTTTTTAAGAACTTACTTCCTAGACTGAATCAGAGAATCTCCAATCCTTATTCATTCATCTCTCATTCCATTCATTTATCCAAAATTTCCTAAGAGTTTCCTATTTGCCAGACACAATGTAGCTAACAGGATACGGACACATACAAGAAGTGATGTGCGAGTTGGAGAGGCTGCTCAGTTGGTAAAGTGTTCGCTACATAAACAGGAGGACTTGAGTTTAGGTACCCACATAAAAAAAGCTGCCTGGGACAACCTGTGTCTGTGTTCTCAGTACAGGGGAGGCAGAGGCTAAGGATCCCTGGGGCTTGCTGGCCAGCCAGGCTACCCAAATCAGTGAGACTCAAAATTCAGTGAAAGACCCTGTCTCAAAAACGAAAGTGGACAGCCATAGAGGAAGAAATGGGACATCAAGCCTTGGCCTCCACGTGCATGCATACACCACACATACACACACACACACACACACACACACATACACGACTTGATAGAAAGGGTGCACCAAGAAAGAACTATAAAGTTTAGTCTTCCAGGATTGGAAAAACATTCTAGAGAATAGCAAACGCCACGAAAGTGTTGAAAGTTAAACAGAGATTTTAGAGCTGGGATCATCAGTCAGATGTTTCTGGGCATTTTTATTTTCCCATTCCATGTGGAACCTGATTATACACAGTTATACCCCCAAGATGCCAACAGTTACTGCCAGATTTTGGATAATGACAGCCATAGTATTTTGTCATATTTTGAAGAGTAGCTGCCATGGCTAGCAAGCTCCGGGCTCAGAGGCAGTCAGTCACAGGGAAGTAAACTCTGAGGCCCGCCCACCTCATCCTGGAAGTATCTCTGAGTATTCAGTGTGCAAGTGGGTTTGCGTATTTCCCCTCATGCTGTGCTGTGAGAATGTCAGCTGTTGTTCAATTATAAAAGGATCAAGTGGGTTTCTAGGGGCCTTTCACCAGCCCATACACTTGTCCACACCCATCCTTAAGCCTCCTCTCTTTCCCCTCTAGAGTGCTGAAAACTTTTGCTCACACCATGCTTCATTAGCAAGGCAACCCCCGCTCCTGATTTCTAACATAGAGGACTACAAGGCTGACATCTGGAGATCTGAGGTTTCCCATACAGGAGTCAGGATGATTTGGAGGACGCTACAAAGACAGGACGACAATGAACTATCCCACATATGCAGGCCAACTGTTTTTTTTTTTTCTGGTCTTAGCTGAAGCTTTCTTCACCTTCACTGTTCCATAAGAACTTTACAAGTCGCTTATGGCTGGGTCTGTGCCGTCAGTTACCAAAATCCCCCAGATCTTCCTCTATTGCTGCGGTTCAGTTACATAGGATATGAAGACATAGGCAGGGAGCGTGATATCCTCTGGCTTATCTCTCAGCTGAAATGGCCTCGGTCTCTAGACATTTGACCCTCACAGGCACAGGTACCTGGTCGTTCCTTCTGTCACGGGGCCTAGCAAGAGAACAAGTGAGTAGTGTGTTGTATGAAAGACAGCACGCTGTGGATGGATTCCCACGAAGCCAGAATACCTAGGGCAGAGACTGAGGATCCACCAGGGAGAGTAGATGTGGCCAGATGGCTGGAGATGAATGAGAGAAACAAGAGGCCACGAAGCAGTGATTCCCAAAAGGAGCAATGGTATCAACTGTTACATGCTACAGGAAAATGAGGCCAGCTGCATAGGAACTGGATCCATGGGACTCGGGACTCAGGGCCTGTGCAGGAATTCAGCAAGAGTAGTTCAGGGGAAAGGGTGTGAGTGCCAAGCAGACATCAGTGATCCAAAGACAGGATGACGGTGGCACTGGCTGCACACCAATGGAAAGTATTCAATGCACTGAAATGTATAAAGTACCAGGACTTCAGTGAGAGTGTGCGATGCAGATTCTGAGAGAGTGAGTGTGCAAGGATGATGATGATCCCTCATTCAACAGGCTCATGGGGGTGAAGGCAAAGTGTTCCACAAAAAAAAACATTAAGACCAGTTTTTTGCTGTCCTTCATATTCTCTAGTATAGCAACTGGATTCCCAGTGGGATTTTTGTCTCTGAAATGGTCATGGATATCAAAAAGGGAAGTGTATATTTTTCATTCTATCTTCAGATTTCACAAGTATAAGTAATGTAAGATCAATGTACATGAAAAGCTTCCACATCTATATAAAACACTATAGTAGCCACCTAATGCATTTATGCATATATACACAGTATATGTTATATAAAATGTCACATGTATGGCAAATATAGAGTGATTACAAAATAAGCAATAACACTCATTACACTATTTATTTGTCTTTTTTTTTTTTTTACTTGCTTCTGTCCAGTGGAATCTGGTTAAAAATACCACTTTCAATTCATATCCCAAAAGAACAGAGGTGTATTCCTGGCTTCTAAATCGGTGTGTGGCGTGCACATGACAGATATCTAAAAGGTCCTGGAGTGTCCATCAGCTGGAACTTGGGAGCAGAGGCCTCTGTCCCATCCACCCCTTGGTTAATGCACAGTGGACTGACGGGCAGAAGAATGGGGAAACCTTTCCCCTGAGAAGTGATGAACGATGTGTTACCATGATGAAGCCTTCCACTACTGGCTGACTTGGTAACTATTCCATGGCATTCTCTAAATAAGAGACTAACTAGAGCTTTAGATTCAGAGACCAGGGTATGGAAGATGATTGTATTCTATTATTCTTTTCAATCAAGTAATAACTTTCAATCTGGCTTGAAACACTTTGTATTTCCTCTTAAATCTAGAAAGAAAATGAATTTCAAACCCTTTCATCTTTAAATTGCTTTAAATATTCAAAGCCCATCTTGTTTCTGAGCTATCTTGTGTGTGTGTGTGTGTGTGTGTGTGTGTGCATGTTCATGTGTGTGCACATGTACATATGTGCACATACGCAGATGGAAAACAACCACAGATGACATCTTCAAGAACACCATCTCCCTTTTTTTGAGACAAGGTCTCTCATTGGCCTGGAACTCACCAATTAGGCTAGATCGGCTGGCTACCACGCCCTTCTGTCTTGGACCCCCGTCTCTGCCTCCCCAGTGCTGGGCCTACAATGGCATTACACCATGACCAGCATTTGTATCTGAGTACTGAGGATTGAACTCAGGACCTTGTGCTTATAAGGTGGCACTTTACACTTATTTACATGTATTTATTGCACAAAGTGATAGCATTCATGAAGACACTTTTATACTTGTGTTCATGGTTAAAACCATGTTCACCCCTAACTTCTCCATTCTCTCTCCCTCTCACTATTCTCAATGATTCCTACAATCTCACTTCAATCATGTTCTATACACATATGTGATGTTACATAACAATCTAAAGTCTAAACCCACAAATGTGAGAAAACATGGAGCACATGCTGTTCTGAGTCTGGTTAATTTCACTTCAGATAATTATGTTCATTTGCACCCATTTCCCTGCAAATGGCATAATTCCACTTTTCTTTATAAACAATGTTTTTATTAAAAAGACTTTCTGTAATGACGAATAAGAATGCTCTCAGATCTAATGTCTCAGAATTAAAGTAAGGCAGTTGCATGTCCAGGTATTTTTGTAAAGTTAAGACAACTGAGCTGATCATATCGTATTTAAAAAAAAAAAAAAGTAAAACACAAAGCAAATTTCTTCAATTTCAAGGTTCTTGTGAGACAAAATGAAAGAGTAGGGGGAGCATGTTTCCCAATCCATCCACCACAGCTGGATCCAAGTGGTAAAGACAGACACACTCTCATGGTTGGAGGTCAAGACTACAGAGCGAGAATGATGACCTGCTTGCTGACTTCAACTACATGGCGTTCTGATGAGGACTAAACAGTTACAACACTGGATGACGACAAACGCCCAAGTCCACACATTGTTATTATCTGAAACCATTGCTACATCTATTCCTTGTATGACCGAGTATTATTACTGGAAGCCTGCAAGAAAATCTAATCTTCTGAGAGTTTCAGCTTGATTTGCAGAACAAAGCAACAAGAGTATCGTTTATCCTTGGAGCTGTGGACAGAGGAGTAGAGAGTATCTGGACAGCAAGGGAGTGTTTTTCTTGTTTGCCCATATTTCAGCTCAAAGGAACTTTGTGTTTATTGGCATAACCCAAAAAACGCAATATGGTACTTTGGGAGAGGAAATAAAACACAAAAAGATTTACATTCTAGAGTAAGAAAAGGAAAATGGAACCTACCCAAACATTTTCAGTTGAGATGAAAACCCCTCCTGGCTATCTGAATAAATTGCTCTTTAAGTAATTAAAACCCTAACCTATGCTCCTTAGTAAATTCTGGTAATTTCTCCATACTCAGTTTCAAGTATTTTCTGGTTGGCATCTTTCCAAAGAGTACACCTGTGCGTTAGTTGAACAATGTCTTACTGAAAGATGAAATGAACTAATTTTGTTTGATTTGGATCTTAGTTAAAATTCTGAAGTTAGATATTTATATGCAGAGTCACATAAAGAATACTAGCTTAAATGATTCCACTGGGGACTGTAACAAGATTTCCACTGAGCCGACAGAACATTAGAATATGCTTAGCTAATGAAAACGATTCATCTCTGCTTTTCTATCAAGCACAGCGGTGGGGGAGGGGAGGAGCTCTGTTATTTTAGGTAAAGACTTGTGGTTATTTGACTTTTCCTCTCTTTCATGCTGTGTCTTCCTAAATATGTTCACTTTCTGTTTCTGAACTTTAAAAAGTCCTTGATCTATTTTAATTATGAAAACTCAGTAAAACATTGTTTTGACTTTAAATTATTGGTCTTTAATGCCTTTGATCCCTTTTTCCCATGTAAAACAAAGCCTAACGATTCTTATTAAATGAGAGGAATAAAGTTTTCACAATGACTATTTTCATTTTATGAGGACACGTTAAGGTTTTGCTTTTGCCCATTAATTATATGGGGAGTCTTGAATGCAAAAAGACAAGATTTATTTCCAATTTTTATTTCAGTTGTGTTGATGTTTTTGTGCAGAATTCATCTGTACCACTTTTCCCTTCCCCCTCAAGAGTACAGGTATATTCAGTAAGAATCTAATGTCATTCACTGTGGTAATAGTGTCTAAACAATCATGCTTTCCACTGAGTTTTGGGCCAGAATGGCCTCCAAAGAGCTCCCCTGTCACATTGCTGTCACATGTGTAAACTGTCTCAGCTGTTCAACATGTGGGATTCAACCTGGCTTTGATGGAAAAGAATAGTGCTGGCTTCCCTGGTTGTGATCTGTGGGGCTCCAAACAATGACTTAGTCCAAGACTGAGAGAGAAATCTCAGTTTAAGAAAGGAGCCTTTGGATTACATTCAGAGGCCTCCTGGGTTGCTTCTCAAATATTTTGCAAACTGACTCAGGGAAACAAGTGAACGTTTGTGATTGTTGAAAAGATTATTAAATCCTACAATAATAAAAATGGGAAAAACACACAAATTAGGATAGGTGAACCACAGAAATATGAATCTTGTAATAAACAGGCAATGTATATCATGCATGTGCCCAGAATAGGTAGGAATGGATGGGAGAACCAAAGAAGTATGAACTCTACATGGGACATGAGATATATCACCAGTTCATGAGCAATGAATTCTATGCCAACTTTAATGAGCATTTAAACTCACCCTGCCTTAACTCACTACTTGGTTTGAAGTGCTTGGGGCTGGCAATTGGGGGGAGGTTCCCACTATGTAAATCATACTTCTCTTGAACTGTTCATCCTCCTGTCTCGCCTTTCTGAGAGCTGAGGTATAGACATGCACCACTACATCCAGTTTATAGTGCTTTTGATTTGATGATAGAATTTGTAGGCCATTGCAACCCTCAAGGACACGCATGCACCACAGAACTAATGTCAAAGAACAGAAGCAGTCTCTGTAACTCTGAAGGCCATATGTCTCTCTAGTTTATAAAACTTTAAACACACATGCAATGAAGGCCTAACTGTTAAGAAGAGTACATGTAGAGTTCCTTGACATAGTTCTTTAACTCTTGAAGGCTGACCAAAATAACAGATTTCTAGGCATCCTTAAGAATGTCTCAGAGATGCCAAACCATCCACTTACATTTGGTGCAGCTTCTCCTACTTCATCCCAGTCCTTGAAGCAGTAATGTCTCTGTTTCAAAAGGTCCACAGCCCTGAAGCCATGGTGTTTCATTCCACACATTAGAAAGAATAAATCACTCTAGCTCTGCATTACCCTTTATTACAGAGATACCAGAGACATAACCAATGGCCACTAGAGTAAATAACTCTTAACAGGGGGGATTCTGTTATAGTCCCAGCTAAAGATAGTAAGTTGTCCAGGGATCCAAAGTACTAATGTTACCACAGAATTGTTAGAAAGAACTTACCAAGGCTTATATTCCTCTATGCTTCATAAGTACCTTCTCCACTTTTTCTACCTCATCCTCAACTGACAGATTTGACATTCCAATGTGGGGCCCATCAGCATGAGATCACCTGGGATCTTGTTAGGCATGCAGACTTTGCATTCCACACAGACCAATTCTGCCAGGATCTGCATTCTAATAAGTTCCCTGCCTTATTCCTTTGTACAATAAAGTTGGAGAAGCACCACTTACAGAGCAGAATCTGTGGATTTTCCTGCCCAGTTATACACAACCACAGTCACGTTTAGTTGGCTAGCCCTAGAAGCAATGATCTGTCATTCCCTCCTCTTTGTCCTTCTGCAGTAGACCTTTCTTTGTACCAAACTCTCCTTGGCAGCATTTGACTCCTGTGTCCACCCTTTTCCATTTCCATAACCCTTTCATGTGAGCCTTTCTTCCTGTTGACAATGTTTGCACAGGCTCCTGGGCTCTGATTATCCTCCTCTCAGGCAGTCTGGAAATGCACCCTAAGGATTGGCTGTGGCTGCATGAGGGGATCTGTCCACCAGCCTCTTCTTGCGCCAGATGTAATCATTCCCAGAGTGCAGAAGTTTATGGCTTGTTTCTTGTATTTCCAAATTTGCGGTCAAGATGCCCTGGTGTTGAATTGGCAGGACTAATGGCTTAAATATTTTTTCCAGCTCTGCCTTTTCAGACCACTTCTTCCATGTTGATAGATTTCACTTGTATCAGAATATGAATGTCATGAAATATGGGGATCTTCTTCACTGCATCTGCAGGTAAAGTTTTATAACAATTAATTCATTGTGCAAACAGTAGATGGAATTGAGCCCCCAAGTCTGCCCAGTGGTAGTTGGAGGTGCTCTGGGAGTATGATATTGCTCTCTAGATATGGCCAGAAATAGTATCTGAAGTTCAAAAGAGGCAGAGATAACTTTTGGTAATGATGTGGAGAAAATGGAATGCTTATTCCTTGCAGGCTAGAGCATAGAATGGTGCCACCAATCTAGAAAATGATTTGGTGGTTCCTCCATATTGTAAACACAGAATTGTAGAGACCCTCAGAGCTTTCCTAGAGAGAACTTACTCAGGGTCTGAGAATCTGAGCTTGCTTTACCCAGCAGGACTGCATAAGGGGATGACTGGACCACAGGTATGGTTATCAGGTATTTGGAAGGGTCTGCACTTGGCTGTGTAGTATGCTTTGATCTAGCAAGGAGGAACTCTTTTGTCCCACCCCTTGGCAATGTTATAAAAAGCCCTTTTGAAGAGACAGAAGGAGCCAGTGGATTGTGATACTGGTCCTCCCAAAGCTATCCTATGTTTCTGTCTGTCTCCTCTCTGTGATCTTTCTATCTAAAAGTTTCTTATTCCTCTCTCCTCCTCATAGGAACCCTTTAAAAGGTGGGAGCTAGCCTCCCACAGATGGTGCCAGAACTAGGGACTTACTTGAGTGCAGAAGAAGTAAGTGGGTGTATAGGAAAACCCCATGGAAGCAGTTGGACAGGTCCAATTATGTCTGAATAGGTTAGGCGGTGGTATTTTATTCTTCAGGAGAAAAAAAAATTGTATATAGAAAAAATTAGGCTGCATCAAGTATTTCTCTCTGTTTAGGTTTCTCTCTCTCAATTTCTATCTATTAAATTAAGAAAAATATAGGGTTTGTGTATAGGAATATTGTGTAGGAAGAAATTTAGGATGAGAGTAGAATTTCCATAGTACCAGACCTGGCCCAGAAAATAGCATCCAGAAACAAGCAGCCACTTTGGATTTAGCAGTCTGAGAAAGAAAAGCTGCTATGGGGCAGGGAAATAGTAAGCAGATGTTTGTATATTCACTTGTAGAAAGTTTGAAAACTAGGGGAGTTAAGGTAGAACCACAACAAGTACAGAGGTTCTTGGAGTTCGTAGAGGAACTGTGTCCTTAGTTCTCTGACTATGGGGCTCTGGATGCAGACTCCTGGGGGAGAATAGGAGTTGAAATGCAAAAATATTATGAGGAGCATGGGCTGGAAAAGATTCCCATGGAAGCTTTTGTCTTGTGGGCATTAATTTGAGACAACTTAGATCTAAGCCCTGAATGGTAGGGGGAATTTTCCCTGAGGTGGACATGGGTGGAACAAAACCTTCTGCTCCGCTGGAACTGCCACTACATGAGAACACTTTTACAATATTGTTCAATCAAGGTCAGTTCCCTCTTGGCCATGAGGCCAAGTTTAAGGAATAGAAGTCTTGGGATGAGATAAGGGAGGAACTAAACAGCTTGAAAAACTTAGCAGTTTCTCTTTCTCAACAACTGGAAGCTCTTCGGGTCTCTCATGCCCAGGTCTTTCTTCCTTCTGTAGAGGCAGAACTAGACTCACCTGAGGGGTCATCTATCAGAATGGAAAGGTCACCCATAATTGCCCTGGCACAAAAACCTCCCAGGACATGGCCAACCCTTGGTGCTAGCACTGCATCTCCTCTTCAAGGCAGTATTCAGGAGGCAGTTAGCAGAGGGAAAGAGTGCAAGATTTTCAAATGTTCCCTGTAACTGAACAGCCAGACACCCAGGGTAATATAGTGTGAGTGAAATCACAGCTCATAGTGGCTGTGTTTCCTCCTGGAGCCAAGGCTGTTTGAGAGACATGGCTTGTAGAAGCAGGAGGAACCCTGAGCCTCTGGGGCAAGAGGCAGTTGAGAACACTCAAGCCTCAGGACTGGGATTGTAAAAGCCTGAACAGTTGTAGCAGCTAAAGTGATGCAGCTTCTGTTTGCTGGCTGTAAGAAAGTCTCTTGTGATAGGACTCTCCCCAACCAGCTAGCAGCTTTTGGCCTGGAGCAGTCTTCACCCTAGGTAAAGCTAATTGAAAGTGCCTCTGTAGCTGGGAGTGAAGTTTCAGCAATGCTTATTTAAAACTTATTTAAAGTGTTGCATTCAGGAAAACTGCAATGAATTTGGGTAAATGGTGGGTAAAGGGACCACCACCCCCAGCCAGCAACCATCAGTCACTGGGCACATTTCAACCAGTTCTGGAATGGATGGGAAGGCTCAGCAGGGAAGGTGGCTGGGAGAGGGGGGAGAAACATCATTCTGAGTGTTACAGCCGCCTAGCAGCAGTACTCACCAAATCCTGGGGTCAAAAGAGCTGAATACAAAGACTCTAGGGCTGAATTAGCCTCTGATTTCAAGCTTTCAGGGCAACTATAAGAGTGTTATTAAAACTGACTTTTCTGGGTTTTTACAAACTTCACAAATGAAACAGTTTTGAATTGACCTACAATTTTAACTGTGGTGACTCATAGTTCATGTACTCTTTGTCTTGTTGGAAGAAAATGTAAATAGTTCTGTTAAGAGATCTCTTTTAGATGTTTGCTAAAGTTTGTAAAGTAGTCCTATAGAGAGTTTGCTTTTGAATGTAAGTTTGTAAGAATTTAAATATGTATAATAATATTCATACTGGAATTGTGTTAATCTGTTGATATTAAAAAAACATGGTTTGCTGAAGCTTAAAGGGGTCTTCGAGTTTGATGCAGTTGCATCAGGAGTTTATTAATTTGATGCATTTGCATCAAGACTTTACTGATTTTAAAAAAGGGCTTGGTGCAGCTAAGGCTGTTGTAGATATCTTAGACACATTCACAAAGAACATTCTATCTTGGTCATTCTTTACTCCTTTACTGGTGGGTGTGGCAGCCCTAAGGATTGCTGTGGTTGTTCCAACTACTTGCAAGCTCTTAGTAGGGACCTGAGTCAGAGCTGAATTAAGTTCTGTACTTCCCCCTGCCAGAGGCTAGTAGTCAGGGATGGGCAACATTCTTGCTAGCTTCCAAACTAAGTCAGAGTATGCTTGGTGGAAAGTGTATCTCAAGGACAGGAAAGGTTGACTAGGGAAGAAGAATGACCTAAGGCAGACACAGTCTATCTGAGGAGCCTGAGGAGCACTTTGATATATTAAGAAGGGGGAGCTGTATAGACCCACAGAGATTTCCTAGTGAGAATTTATTCAAGGTCTGAGAATCTGAGCTTGCTTTACCCAGCAGGGCTGCATAATGGGATGATAGGACCACAGGTGTGGTTACCAGGTATTTGGAAGAGTCTGCACTTGGCTGTGTAGTATGCTTCGATGGAGCAAGGGGGAAATCTTTTGCCCCACCCCTTGACATCGTTATAAAAAGCCCTTTTGAAGAGACAGAAGGGGCCAGTGGATTGTGATCCAGGTCCTTCCAAAGCTATCCTGTGTTTCTGTCTGTCTCCTCTCCATGATCTTTCTATCTAAAAGTTTCTTATTCCTCTCTCCTCCTCATAGGAACCCTTTAAAAGGTGGGAGCTGGCCTTCCACACAGAATTACCATGTTGTTCAAGAAAGTTCACTTATAGGAAGTTAATGAAAAGAACTGAAAAAAGACTCAGATACTTCTAAGCCAATGTCTATAGTACACCATTCACAACAGACTAAAGGGAGATATTCTGTATGTTCCCCTATAACTCAATGAATGTTTAGTGTGGTACATATACAGACAACAGAATATTACTCTTTGAAAAGAATGAAGTTGTGATACATGCAACAACATAGATGGTCCTTAGAAATTTTACACTCAGTGAAATTATCCAGGTCTCCCTCAAAGGACAATGTTATATGACTATGCCTGAAGAAATATCTAGAATAGGAAAATGTGTAGATTCAGTGAGCAGATTAAAGATCACCAGAAGTTAGAGACAGGGGAAAGAGTTATTGCTTATGGATCTGGTTTCTATTTCTAAAATGAAAATGTTTAAGTTATACAAGGCACTGATAGGGGCTCCTGTGAGACACTGGGACATTTTGAAAAGATTCATTGAGCCAGCATAAGTATAAACCATTTGTTGGCTGCATGGTTTTTGAGACAGGATTTCTCTGTGTAGCTTTGCAGCGTTCCTGGAACTCACTTTGTAGACCAGGCTAGCCTTGAACTCACAGAGATCTGCCTGCCTCTGCCTCCTGAGTGCTGGGATTAAAAGCATGCACCACCACCACCTGGCTGAGCATCAGATTCTTAATGCTGTATATTTTTAAGTTTACTATGAATACTTTTAACCCACTCTGTCACACCTAAATTTCTTGAATGTGTGATAGGGTCCCTAACTTAGAGAGCCACTGTGAAGGATTATGTATAGCTGGCCTATCTAACATACTTCTATAATTAATTATTATTATAACTTAAGGAATAATTGGATTGTTAATAATGAAAATTGTTTATTTAAATAGAATTCAGCACCCACAAGTTCTGATGAGTCAGGAAAGAAAAGCCAAGTAGAAGATGGTAGTGACTAAACAGTTTGTTTGTGTGCTTGTGATTTAGGGACAGACAACAAATACACAAATAAATAAATAACTCAGAATGAGACTAATAATATCAGACAAAAATAAGTTGGGATGAGGAACAAAGGAAGATGGGGAGAGCATCTGAAGTGATTGGGGTGGTATGGCCCCACAGAATCATGTGTTAAAAACTGACTACTGAGCAATGGTTTGAAAGGTGAGGTGGTTAACAGGGATTCATGGTTTCTCTAGAGACGAGATTCATCCTTATGGGGGTGGATTAGTCTTCCCAAGGACCTGCTGTTATAAAATGGGTGAAGTCCTTTCTCTCTCCCTTCCATAAGTTCTGATTTCCCTTTGGCTTTTCCACTATCCATGGGGTGACATGCTAAGTAGATTCTGGTGACACACTTTGAAATTCTAAAAGCTAAACAAACCCCATTTCTTTGTAAAGTACTTGCAGTATTCCTTCAACTGACAAAAAGCAGATGAAGACAGTGTGTCCTCTAAACCATACACCATGTTGCAATGTTATCAAGAGTGATCCATATAGGATATCATCCAGACTTCACTCTGTCCTTCAACATGGCCTTACTTAATTTCTTGTATTTGTGTTTATTCTTTTCTTTTTCTTCTCTCAAAACCAATCTTCTAATCCTAGAATCAGAAAAGGGATGAAGTTTTCTAAGAGAATAAACCAAATCCAACCAACCTAAAATCAATCCCTCTGAAGCCAATTTGCATATAACCAACTTGCTATTGACCATACTCTATTGACCATACTCTGCTCCCACTGACTTCTTTCAATAGTTCACCGTTATAGCAGTTTTTATGAGGTAGGGATGTTTATCCTAAGTTTTATGTTTTCTATGTGTTATTTTATGTTTTAGACATGGGCTACAGGGGGTATTTCTAAACCCCCTGTATCTAATAAGGATTTATGCCTATTCATATATGAATCATCAAATTGATACATTTTAAGTGGTCCTACATCACAGTTTCTATATCTTTTTTCAATTCATATCTATTCATCTCTATGGCTTCATGAACGGAAATTAGTTCAGTCTATTTGATGTGATTCTCAATGTTAGGATAAACAGCCAGAAGCTTCCTGGCAGGAGTTTTTTAAACTAAGTACTGCTAGGTTCATGGAAGTAGGAATATAAAACTACCTTCTTCATAGCTAAAGACTGCAGGACTATATTACAGTCCTTTAGAGACCCAAGGAGGTTGGGTTGACATAGCCACACATGCAGACAAAGACCTCAGAAGAAGTTTTCTGACTCCAATATCAATGTTGCACTAATAAAACATGGTTTGTCTTTTTCTTCAATGCTGCCCAAATTGTCTTTTCTTGTTACCATTACAACCTTAATGAGTAAGAAGCTTGTTGAACAAATAAATAGGTAACTTATGTAAAGGGTCTGAACTTCTGTCCATGAGTTCAACCCCAGCACCAAGAAAATTAAACTAGATCCAGTTTTAAGAAAAATATTAATAAAAACTAAGATTAGGAAATAGTTGATCAAACTAACAAAGAAACCCCCTCACTAAGAACACGTGGTCAGTAGCTCTCCATTGGGGTAGGTTTTATAATCTCATTGGACAGATATCAATGTCTACAAACACTCTTGGTCACCACACCTGGCATCTGTCAGGGAAAAGCCAGGGAGGCTACCAAATATTCTACAAGAAGAAACTATCTGGGCCCCAAATGTCAATTGTCTTGAGGTTGAAATTCCTGTTTTCCAAAGCTGCATATGTGAGGAGTTAGAAAGAGGTGTGCTTTGAAGACTGGTACTGACCTTAAAGAGACCAGTCTTCACTGAATGGTATAATGTACTTCCTCATAAGGCATTCCACATTTTGAAATTCACACCCACATGCCTGTTTCAGAAAGGAGTCCAGATTCCTACGTTCATTTGCTGGCCTGAACCCTTGGGTGGGGCTCTGTTTGTCCGTCTGTTTTCTCTAGCACCCCTCTCCACTGACTCTCTTTATGAGGTTGACAATGGTTCTCCATAGAGAGAAGAGCCATATTGTCTCAAGTTCTGTCTGTGCTTCCAGTCCCTTCCCTAGACTAGGCAAAGCATGCGAACTTCTGGCCACCAATCCCCTGAGTCCAGGGAAGAGTTCTTGTTCCTTTCCACTCACCTTTCCATCACTGGGCCTCCTAGGCTTTTTCTCCTCCCCTCTCTGCTCCCTCTTCAGAGGACCAAAGGCTGTCTTACCCCTGGCTTCTTGGTCAAACCTGCCCCATGCAGTGTCTGAGCCATGAATTTATTTCTTCCAATTTTCCCTTAACCCCATTCTCAGAAATGGTCACTCAGGAAAGACCCATAAAGCTAATGACTGACAGTGTATGTCACTGTATACCCTTACAGAAAGAGATGCCTTTAAACAGTGACCATCTTAGCTCAGAAGAGCTGTGCTTATGGTCAGATGTGGGCTGTGCGATATGAAACAGTCTCTTATTCTTTCTCTATCTGGCTTTCCAAGCTCCCTGACAGGGAAAACAGGAGCTTTGTGGTGCCCATGAGAACACTGGTGAAATGTGGACAGAGCTGTGGGTTCCAGCTGTTTGTAGTCTGTGCAGCCTCTCAGCAAAGAGACCCTTAGTGGAAAAGGGTTGTATATCCCTGGTAGTGTACCCTACTGTTTGCCCCCAGAAGGCAGCTACACTCTCCAGGCTCAAGAGAAGTCAAGCCCCTTTCCTTTGGGGGAAGTCACTGCCCTGCTCTCTTTGTCTCCTGTCCTTTAGAGACACAGGGTTTGAGGTGATGTCCAGAACAGGAACTCCTGAGGAACACTGTCTTACAGTCATCCAGTCACACCTTCCTTCCTCAGAAGGGTCCTCGGTAGATGCCTGCCCCATTAGGAAGCACTGTCAATTTTCATTTATGTGATGTCTACTTCTCTCACTCCTTTCTGGAATGGGGATACTTCAGATCAAACAGCTCTCACCTTTGCCAGAATTCTGCTCTTTGCTCATTAAGCAAAGGTGATCATAAAAAGACAAAAATAAACTTCACATTTTATTGTTGGGGAAAAGATATCAAAGCATTTAAGAAATGGTCTGAAGATCTTTAAGGAATACATGGTCTGTTCCAGAAACAAAGGTAAGTGTAATCTGAAACATGTTTCAATTAATAAAAGCCCAGAAGACTCTGGAAGTACAGTGGGAGGGAGAAGCTACCTGAGCAGGTCTGGGGAGTACAGGAGGTAGAGACCCTGTACAGAGCAGCTGTCACCTGACTTTCTAATGAAATCACATGCTCAGGTGAGAAACACTTGCTTGTTACAATGGTGTACTGAGTTAAACCTCATGTGACCTAGAAATGCTAATGCCATCTCCAGAATGTTCTGTTTTATACAAGGATCTTTTCCAAACTATTGTCATTTATAACAGCAATGACAAAGCAGACCATTACCCTGTGTGCTCCCCACAAATGGCATGAAGGTATTTAGGGAGCTGCTTCGAGATGTTATCATTGCTACAGTTGTTCCATTCTTTAAACATTCTTAGCCCCATTAGCTGCCCCTTGTCCCTTCCTTTTAAGCTCCTCCAGTGATATCAACATGCTGAGCACAAAAAGTGGTTCGATTTTACTTACATGAGACATTTATATATTCTGAATAACTTTCTCCTTTTTTAACTACAGCAAAAAAAAACAAAGCTATCTTGTTGGTAGTTAGTTCAGGGTGTACTCTACCCACAGATTCAGGATCTAAGCCAAGGTCTTAGAGCTTATGATAACCAATTGCCCTATTTGAAATTAAGTGCATAACAAGAAAGACTGGCTGTAGACACAGCCTGCCTCCTCCTCATGTATGTTGATCTGGATGATTGTCATCACCACACTGCAAAGAAAGCCCTCTGGAAGTAGAGGAGAGGGAACTATTACTATAGTCCAAAGAGATGTGGGAGAAAGGGAGGCTAAGCTATGATGTCGAGCCTTTGTGGATTTCAAAAATACAGAGCGGAAGAATGGCCCTCCAAAGAGATCAACAACTCAAGCAAAATATCATAACAGAAGAAGATTGGGGCCCATTATAAAAAAGATGCATTGTGGGATCCACACATATCAAAGCATTGAAGGAAAAAAGTCTAGGCAGGGTGTGTAGAACATCTAATGACACACTGAGGCTATTCTTCAGGGGGGGAAAGTCAGCCAGCTCCCAGAAGTATACTAAAAGAATGAGGGAAGTAAGGTATCACAAGAGGAAACGGGAAAATGTTAATCTGGGTACTAATAGGGGAGAGAGATGGAGAATTTCAAAACAGTTAAACTTAACAGATTGAAGTCAGGTTGGACACTGAAGAGTGAGAGAGAAAAGAAGGAACAGGAGATGGAGCAAGAAGAGGAGGAAGAAGAGGAGGAGAGGAAGAAGAAGAAGAAGAAGAAGAAGAAGAAGAAGAAGAAGAAGAAGAAGAAGAAGAAGAAGAAGAAGAAGAAGAAGAAGAAACAAATAACAATGTATGCCAAAATATTCTCACTATTAAAAATCAAGGGTAAGCACTGAGCAAATACCTCTAATAGCTGATGGTCTCTGGACTTGGGGTGCAAATATAAACAACAACTACATGAATAGGGAAAGGAAAAATTATTATTATAGGGATATAATGTAAGAAGAATTTGATATGTTGCATTGAAGTGCTTGAGATGAATTTAGGGGGAGACAGCTAAATGGCATAAGATGTACATACCTGGAGAACAAGTCAATATCTGGGATAGAAGTAAAATCATTAGTGTTTATAGCACAAGTGAAGCCACAAAAGTGAGTGTGTTCTTCCAAGAATGTGCAGAAGATAGAGACAAAGATGGATTCTGGGAAGCATTGGTGTTCAATGCTGGACAGTATGTTTTGGGCAGAAAACTCACTGTGCCTACACTATTTCTATTTATTTTGCAAGCCTAGCATGGTCCTGGTAAGGGGGCAGATACTCATAAATATTCTTTTAGTAATAGAATGAGTGGATTTATAGATAGACCACTTCACCAGAGTGGACACATAAGAGATCTAATCTTTTCTCAGCATCCACTATCTTCCCTGGCATCCAGCTGACTAAATGTTTGTCCTGTAAGGGAATAAAATGGTGTCACCTAAACAGTTACAAAGCTTAAAGCAGACTCAACTTTGACAGTGGCCACAGTTCCCATGCCTCCTCAATAACTCGCCCCTACTTTCAACATGTTGTATTTAATTTCCTCTTAGGGAGTCAGGGCAAAATGAAACTCCTTTTAACTTGGGACACTTAATGTTCTCTTCCATAAAGATAGTTCTTGGGTTGCCAAAAAACTCAGTGGTTCTTCTGGGACTCTTATATTTGTTCACTTATTTGATTAATTCATCATTTTCTAAAATCTGATACTACATATGTGGAAAAAAGACATGATTCAGATCACA
This sequence comes from Peromyscus eremicus, assembly GCF_949786415.1. Classification (NCBI taxonomy): domain Eukaryota; kingdom Metazoa; phylum Chordata; class Mammalia; order Rodentia; family Cricetidae; genus Peromyscus; species Peromyscus eremicus. The sequence goes on from NC_081437.1 coordinate 28,219,041, forward strand.
AGATGCTCAAAATATCTGACAAGTGCATGTCTGTGTAGGTGTACATGTGTGTGAATATGAAGCTATGATGTAAGTTCTACATAAATAATGTGTTCTGTGGTTATTCTGAGAAGAATAAGTAGATGAAGGGTGGAATTTCTCTTTCAAGAAGAAAAGGCATGAGAATAGAGTCTTAAAGGTTAGTGAGGGTTGTTGGCTTGTTTGTTCACCTGTGTTTTTGTTTATTTGGCTGAATATTTGCTCTTATTGACAGAAGGGAGTCATCTGAACAAAAATATGGAGAAAGAAGAAGGCCTGAGTGTTAACTATTTGAAAGGTAGGACACCCCCAGAGCAGGTTCTAGAAGATTTGTAAATACATGTGGCAGGAACAGATTTGTGTTTGGAGAGGATTATTCTACAGCTGGTAGAGACACTGGATAGAATCCAGAAGACACTTGAGCAGGGAGCTTTGAGACCAGCTGCCTCCTTCTCACTCTTTCAAGGACCTCACAGAATCCCCATGTTCCAGAGAACATGTCAAACTGACTGACTAGATAGAGAAAGCTGTCTACGGGATGGATGATGCAACCTGTAGAAGAGTACAGCCAGGGCAAGTCGGGAACAAAAGGAATCTTCTAGAAAGTAGCCCGAATAGTATGTCTAATGTGCACTTGTGGGTTTTGAGCCAACACAAATGAAATTTCTTTTGTCTGGCCAGATTTTCACAAGAAGTTGACCCAACAGTCAACCTTGGCCCTGGTTTCATTCTCAGACCCAGGAAAAACGCAAACCCTCCTAATGTGGAAGAACTTGGAGGAACTTGGCCCATTATCTGTTTTCAAGATTATACCGTGTAATTTACATTTTAACTATTATGTCAGCTTAGACAGAATATCATGCTAGCAAGCTCAGGTGGGATATGGAAACAACTCTATGGCTTTAAGTAATGTTCCAATCATGTGTTGGAAAAGGAGCCAACTCTCTTATTAAGATTCAAGTGTCATAAGATAGGTATGGTGACACACCTGAATCCCAGTACTCAAGAGGCCAAAGCAGGAGTATGGGCACAGGTTTGAAACTAAAGTGAGACCCTGTCTCAAACATAAAAGACTCAAGAGTCATCACTATACAAAAAGCTACTTATTAAAAGATGGATGCAATTGCTGATGTGTTGAACAGACTTTCACGAGTGTGCTTTATGCATTGTGTAGAGAGGTAGAGATTGAATTTCTAACTTCTTAGCAGACAAAAAAATAGGAGATTTCATCCTGCACTTCAAGAGGCACCGAACACGCATGCCTTGCAATAGACAGAAGAACAGCCATGAAAAGGACAGTCATTCGGAGCCCTGGGAAGCTCTGTTGCTTGTCCACTCTCAGGCTTGCTGCATAAAGCGGTGTTAGATCTGGGCTTGGACTTGACTTCTTCCCTACAGAGATGACGCTGTTGGACCAGACTCTGCATTAGGCAATTTCCCAGTAACAACGTCCAACAACATCATGCCTTCTGAGTTCAACCTATGTCTTCCTTCATCCTGGGCTTCCCCTCTCCACTAATACACAGACTGACACTTGGAAGAGAGGATTCTCAGAAAACAGGAACTTTCATTGGTTCCTGAGAGCACTGCCATGAATCTGTGTGGAATCATAAAGGAAGCAATCTCCAACAGAAAACTTCCAGAAGAATCTAGAATGACTTACAACTTGCTGCATATGGGAGTGAATCATTGACATTTAGTATTTGCTCCCATATGAGTTTATATAATGGTAATGTTTTCCTCATATCCAAACTTAAAAGTTTAACCCATTTGTTCCACTCCCAAGAAAAGCCATCCCAGGGTTCTTCACATTAATTTTTAAAAGTTTTAATTCTATCATTTGTAACTGCCAATAAAATTTAACTTTTTCACTTTTTATTTTCTTATGTTTGGGGTTTTATTTTTCTCCTGATGTTTTAATGAGGAATAGTATCTGTGGTGAGCCAAGAGATTTGAATTTGAATATAATTCCAGAAAACATTAGAAGGTTGACTTAATCCTCTTAAGTTCAGAGTCCTTACCATACCTTTAAAAGATAGTGTTTCTCTGAGACACCTGCCCCATATGACATTGTGAGTTTGAGGCAAGAGCCACATCCAAGAATGCAATCTAAAACCCAGCACAAGGCAGAGTTCATGACAGGAAGTTTCAACGTTTCCATAGATGTCTCCTATCAGACAGGCCAGGGTTCCAGCATGCCCGGTTTATTTTGATCATGATTCATAACCTTGGCCTTCAGACAGTTCACATTGCTAGATGTAATTTCAAAACAACCTGGCACCACTGTCTATACCTTCTACAATGTTTATAACCAGCTCCAAAGATGCCAATTTTTCTACCAGAAGACCAAAGACTTAATGGCCATTGCTCCATATTGAAATCTACTCAAATTATACATTTTTATGGTTAGTGACCATCCTCTAAACCATTTCAGATCAAAGGGATTTGCCAACATGTCTTCATACATTGTTTCCTACTGACTAGTCTTTCCACCCACAAATATGTATTAAGCAAATACTCCTGCAGAGTGCTAGTTACAAAGACCCACTCAGCTTCTGGGAGCCAGGAAGTGAGTTCACGAGAAAATTAAAGAGCATACTTATAAGACTTAATTATAGGCTAATTATGGGGGGGGGGGTATTGTTCCTATTTTTATTTGTGTGTGTGTGTGTGTGTGTGTGTGTGTGTGTGTGTGTGTGTGTTTAGTGTGTAGGTGCATGTGTGTATGCAAGTCAGAAGACAGCCTCAGGCATAATACCTCAGGAACTATCTATTTTGTTGTTTTGTTTTTCCCATGTGCATGTGAATGTGATATGTATGCATATACTTTTTTGTGTTTTTAAGTATGTGGACAGGTGTGGGCCCACGTATGAGTGTATGTGGAACCCAGAGGTTGAAGTCCGATGTCTTCCTCAATAACTCTCCACCTTATATATTCTGGCAGGGTCTCTCTCTGATCCCAGAACTTCATAATCCAGTTAGTCTTGCTAGACAGCCTGCCCTGGGATCCCCTGTCACTGCTTCCCAAACCCTATGATTATGGGTGGGATGCCATGCCCACTGTCACTTATGAGGGCACCTGGGATTCACACTCTGGTCCTAATGCTTTTACCACATATGTTTTGGCAAATGAGCCATTTTTTGCCAGCACCCATACTGTTTTAGAGACACGATGTCTCACTAGAGCCTGTGATCACCTATTAAGCTCTGGCTGGTCAGAGAGGCCCCTCCCACCCCAGACTGGGATTACAAGTGTATGCCACTGTGCCCAGCTGTTCATGAGGGTGAACAGAACAAAACTCAGGTCTCTGTGCTCTGTAGTAAGCACTTTAGGGACTCAGCCATCTCCCTAGTCTGCATTTTTCCTATTTTTAAAACAAAGTGATATTCTCAACTTTCTATACCTAGTCATTTAAAATTATACCAATTTATAATATGTGTCTTTGGAAGTAGAGATTATTTAATCTGACAAACAGTCCCATGAACATTCTCAGGTTTTTTTTTTTCTGAGACAGGGTCTCAGTATATAGCCCTGGGTTTCCTGTAACTCATTATGTAGACCAGGCTGGCACCCAACTCAGAGAGAGTCATCTGGCACTGCCTCATAAATGCTGGGATTAAAAACATGTGCCATCACACTCCGCCAGCATTCTCTCTTATTTTTTGAGATAATATATAATAACATCATTTCTCTCTTACCCCTCCTCCTTCTAAACCTTCCTATGAACCCCTTTTTGCTCTCTTTCAAATTCACATCCCCCCTTTTCACTAACTGTTGTTACACACACACACACACACACACACACACGTAACTATAACCTGCTCTGTCTGTATAATGTTACTCATACGGTATATCTTCAGGGACGACTATTTGATATTGGATAACCAATCTGTGTACTCATCCCTGGAGAAGATCTCCCACTCTCAATATTCCTTAGCTGCCTGTAGCTCTTTGTGTAGGGTTGAAGCCTTGCAGGCTTTCCTCTGTCCACTTCGGTGTGTCTATTGTTATTGATGTTGTTCAGCTCATGCTTAGGCAGTCATGCTGGTGAGACTTTATGGGTGTAGCTTCCGACATTACAAGGAGACATGATCTCACAGCAAAGTCCCTGACCCTCTGGCTCTTATAACTGTCCCATCCCCTCTTCTGCAATGTCTCCCGAGCTGTTGTAGATGTATCCACTGGGACTGAGCTCCTCAACTAGAATTTTGATTGGTTGTGGTTTTCTGCCACGGTCTCCATCTGTTGCAAGAAGAAGTTTCCTTGATGAAGGGTGAAGACTGCACTCATCTGTGGGTAACAGGACAAATGTTTAGAATGCAGTGAGAGATGATGCTGGTTTAGTGAAGTGGTGGCTGTAGGTTCTCCTCCAAGTCCATGACTTCGTTCACCCTAAATAGCTGGCTAGGTTTCTAGTACCAGGCATGGATCCTTCTTGTCAGTCTTAAAGTCTTAAGTCCAATTTGAGAGTTGTTGGTTCCTCCTAAGGGTGCCCCAACTGCACCTGCAGGGTTATTTGCCATGCTGGTCATTGCTGTAGTTCACAGGTGCCACAGCTGGGTAGAACTGATGGTTGCGTCCCTCATTTGGAAACTTGCTGTCACCTTCTGGTTCCCTGAAAGCTGGTCTTCAGGGACGAGGCATTCAGGTCAGTTCCAAATCAAGGGTCTCTGGGCTCTGTATGAAGTGGGTGGTATCTTCAGTAACAAGGACTTACCTTCCACTTCTATTGGTCAACTGAGGCCAACAGCAATAGGCTGTATGTTTTGGGAGTCTCTTGGACAGCTCTGACAAGTCAAAAGAGGGCTTCTCATGCTTGGTGTTGGGGTTTTTGCTAGTGGAACTTGGCTCTTGGAGGGAGTATTGTCAGTATATTACACGTGAGAAAATTTTATTTTATATGTATACTTATACATATAATTACATGTATTATAGGGTATTTTAGTCTGATTCCTTGTGACTTATCAGCCACACTTACTGATGTTCTACCCTCCTCCCTTCTTTATTTACTGCCCTGCCCTCCCCTTCTTAGGAGTCCCCCTTATCCCATGCTCCCAGTAAGATCTCTTTTAAACAAATGCTCACCTAAAGCTTTTTAAAACCGAATCTGTAATATAGCAGAACTTAGAGTGATTTTGGAGAATTTAAGATTCCAAATCAGCTGAGAGAACACTGTTTGTCTTGGAAAGAGCTGTGTAAAATGTTTGCACTGATGTATAGACTTACTCCGATGTCTGTGGTGTTAGTTTCAAATCTCCGGATGCCAACAACAACAGCACCAGATCAGGCCTAGCCAAAAAATAGGGTTGTTTTTATTTTTCAAAACAAAAAAAATCTGAGTTTTGTTTCCAGCTATTAGTAAATTCCACCATGTGAAAAAAAATCTTTCTCACCCAAGAAAGAACAAAATCCTTAACTCTTTGCAGCACGGTTGAGTTTGGTAGTGGTTTAAATGAAACAACATTGGAGTTATTCTAAATGTATAATCAAGTTAAGCAAATAAATTAAATGCCCTTGCTGTTGGGAAATAGTGTTCTTATTATGAAGTAAGAAAATGCCAAATACTAAATGGGGGGGGGCAGAAAAAAACTTGATGCCATTAAAATTAAAGTATAAGTTTAAACTTAATAAATATGTTCCAATCAGAGCTGGCAGATTCTGTGTCTCAGGAAGCCGCTGAGGTCACAGGGGGATGGGTGAGTTTGGGCTAGGGAGTGGGTCTTGTAGATTGCAGCGTCAGATGGGGGGAGTTGGTGGGAAAGCCTGCCTGCAGGAGTCTTACCTGCTGGCCTGCAACTGGGGCAGTGGTGGGTGGGTGTTCTGGGGCATAGGTTGTGTTCAATAAAATACTTAAAATATCTATATATAAATTTATAAGCAAGTTTACTTTGTGCATTTTATATGTGTACATATGGGCACATATTTCCTAGCTCTGTTCGCTGCAAGGACCAAAAACCAAAAAATACTCTTGTAGCATGAACAGACTTCAGTACAGACACCTTGATCTACTGCAATTGTCTCCACTATGAAAAACTAAGGCTGATTCTAGAACAGGTAGAAGACCATCTTGAGGGGCTGGAGACAGAGCTCAGTTGGTAGAGTACCTGCCACACATACATGGGCACTGAGTTTGAACCAGCTGAAGACAGGCACATCACTTATCTTGTCTTCTCGCTGAAACTGTTAACCTCAAATTAATTAGAAACAGACAAACATTAAAGTAAGGAGAATATTAATTTAAAAAGTTAGAGGATCCATTATCTCCAAAACGTCAATGCAATCCAACGTATGGAAAGGCTGTAGAAATGTTGTGTATTAAGGTCACAGAGACTAGGTGACAAAATGTGATAGCTACCCCTAACCCATGCCTGGAATTACGAAAGTGGTCTAGGGACACTGTTGGCTCTATCACCAAAACTGGAATGTACGTGGTGAGATGATAAACCATTGGAGGAGGGTCCCTTGTGAAGTTGACGATCACACTGCTATTATACAAGGGGACAGCCACACGTTGAGAGAGACAGACTGGAGGGGCGAGTCTGTAAACTGAAGACGATGTGATGTGGGAGGCTAAGGAAAGCTTTTATAAGGTCTCCTCCACAGCCTCTAAAAGATGTGTCTGGTGAGACGGCTCTGTGGCTAAGAGTGCTGGCCTCACAACCGTGAGGACCTGATCTGGGATCCTTTATACAAGTTAGGAATGGCACCGTGAGCACCTGTAAACCCAGTGCTGTAAGAAGCACAGACAGAACGATCACAGGGTTTTCTACTTGTTGTTTATCCAAACATTGCAGGCTCTGGGTTCAGGGAGAGACACTGCCTCAAAGGAATAAGGTGGAGAGTGATGAAGGGGGACACCCAATGTAGTCCTTCAGCCTCCGGGGACATGCACAAAGGTGGACAAACCATATGTACATGTGCATCTATAACATACAACATGTTTACATGCAAACAGAGCTAAAAGAATTAGAGTCTGTTATAAAAAGGGAGGCAAAGTCTGGTGGATGCCTTGACTCATCTCTGGAATTGTTAAATAATTTGTTGATTTAAGTCACCCAGGGTCATGTTGATTTGGTACAGCAGCCCCAGGAAACACACGTAAAAGGAAAATCTGGGGTAAGGAGATAGAGGTAAGCTTTGTACAGCATTCTGCAAGCTTGAAGACAAAGTCAAGAAACAACGGTGAAGGGATGGAGCAGCTAAGAATCTTAGGGGAACAGTCTGGGTAAAGTCTCCTAATGCAAGGCAGACAGTCTTACTGCGAGATGTGTGAATGCCTCTTCTGTATTAACAGGGAGGATTACAAATTGATACACAAATGCTCACGGTATTTTTAAGGGAATGATGTAAACTTAGATAGGAAACAAGAAATGGAATAAAAAGAAAAGAGACCTTCAAATTGTCAAACTACTAATCAGCTCCAATACAGGCCATTTTTATGGAAGAAAGGTGCAGTGGTGGGAAGAAATAAGAACCTAGACACAGCCAAGAGCCCTAAGGCTCCATCTCTGGGCAACAGGATTGAGCCACTAGCCAAGAACCTGCAACATTCACCCAGCAGAACTTCAGAACTGTCCTATATAAGTCACTGCTATTCTTTCTACTTAGTTATGTAAAAGTCCATAGCTGCTGCCTTCTACCCCCTCACTGTCATAGGTCAACTGTATAGGGGTCACAAAACTTGTCTCTACTCTCCATGGGTCTTCAAAGAAGAAGGGAGTGTACTGATGGAACAGTACATCAAGACCTTCACCTACCCTTGGACCTAATTTAGAGGATGAGATTCTAAACCTCAAATCAATGCCTAGAGGAATGAGACTTGCTATTCCTGACCCTGAACATATTTTACACATGGGGTGAATCAGAAACCATGTAAGAGTTGTTTCTAAATATAGGCACAGTGCTCTTGGTCCATATACTCTTGCTATACTATGATTTTGACTTTTCTCCCATTGGTAAAGGGAGATTCATTCAGATCTAGCAAATAAAACGCAAGAAGCCCCACCCCACCAAACTTGTTAGTATATCATGATCCAAATACTGCACATAATGTCTTAACCCTTCAGCACAGTCCAAAATTTGCCCACGATGTCTTAACCCCTAAGAGCCCATTTATTACTTATCTGAAATCCACATCCCCCTGAACACCAGGCATTTCATCTGGAAACTGAAGAGTTCCTCCCTCCTGAAATCCAGGTGGACTTGTGTTTGAGGCAAAATTATGCTGTGTGAGTTCTAAGGCAAGGGCAGACAGGGAGATACAGCTGCCCGGTTCTTATTCTTGAGCCATTAGCTCTTAGAATATAGTCACCATGGAGTGGGCACACCCAAACAACCTGTGAAAAGGAGTATGTGTTAGGAAACAGGGGCTCAGCTCCTCACCAGCAGCTCTGGCCACACCCACTGGCCAACTGTGTAAAACAGCTTTCAACTGCTGTAACAAAATACAGGATGTAACAGAAAAAGAGGGAAGACTGGCTTTGGCTCACAGTTTCAGAGGCGCCACAAGCTAGTGACCAGGACATCACCACATGGACCTGGAGGACGTGGGAAGGCATTCAGTGTGCAAAGACAGCCATATCACGTAAGAGAAAGCCAGCTTAAATGGCGGTTTTTACCCCACCCACACAGTGGAACATTTGTGCTGCATTACATCAAGCAGAAGCGAGCCATTCCCAGGGAATTTTAAACAACTTACAAGTTTGTGAGCAAAACAAATGGCTGTAAGCACTAAATCTTAGAATTGTTTGTTATATAACAATGAGATAATGAAACAAAAACACATTATATTAGTCAGGGTTCCCAAGAAACCAAATAACTACAACAGCATTCTGTGCGCGCACGTGTGCGTATGCGTGTGTGTGTGTGTGTGTGTGTGTGTGTGTGTGTGTGTGAGAGAGAGAGAGAGAGAGAGAGAGAGAGAGAGAGAGAGAGAGAGAAAGAGACAGAGACAGAGACACAGAGACAGAGACTGTGTACATGTGTATGGTTTTTCAGTGCCAAGTAAAAACAGGATGCTCAATCAAATTTGAATTCCTCCACTCCTCTCCTCTCTCTCCCTCTCTGTCTTCCTTAAAGAAACCCATTCCAACCAAGTTAACACATAATGTGAAGCAGCACACACATCAGACTCCTGATGGTGAAGATTTATCTAAACTAGAACTTGACTTCTGGCCTCTGTGAAGTTTTGACCCTGCTATGGGAATGACAGCAGTACATGCTCTTTAATACTGATAATCAGCCTTGATGCCGAGTTCCCAAGTTACAATTCTGGGGCCATGACATTTGCTTAGATCACAGAACAGTGTTCTGAAACACATTTCACATAGAAACTAATCTAAGCATAGGAATCTTTACCAGAACCCCAAGGCAAATGGGAAAAGGGACTATAAGATCTTTGATTAAAGGTACACATACTTCTACCTCTCCCCAGTCCACAGAGAATAGAAAGAGGAACACATTCAGTACTGCCCCAGCAGTATTTCTGGAGGGTACCACATGGGATGGCCATGGCAAGAAGCATCTCTTCCCATCTTGTAAGGATACAGTTTATCTTTCCCACAGCTTTCCCACATTCATCTCAACCTTTATACCTTATGCTGGCCCCCATCCATCATCTTGCTTATACACATTAATTTCCCTACATTAAAGGGAAAGGGGGAAACTCTTAACATGGTAGATAACAAACTACCTCCCAAAATAATTTGAGCAGAGGACGACAAATATAACACTGAACAGCAATCCATTTCTACTAGGGAAGACTCCAACACCAGAGTCAAGTCCAGTCAATATCTAATGACTCATGTCCACAGTATACATCTCTTGTGGGTGAGTGAGGACTGGTGGTACTTTAAGGCCCTGCCTCTTCTTACACACGTTCTGTCTACAGTCCCCTCATTTCCCTAGCTGAGTACTCACGAATACCCCTGTATCCCCATGACACTTGTACAGTGTTTTCTCACTTCTTTGATCAAAGACACTCAGTGGGGTCACTGAATAATCAAACCACTTAAGGCCTCTGAACTTCAGCTGCTTCTTGATTAAGACTAATAGTTCTTTGATTTCCATGCCTGGCTCATGGATTGTTTTGACTACCAAGTGAGACAAATTGGGGGTATAGTCTTCAAAGCTGAAAAAAAAAAGAAATCTATATGATACAAACTCTTACACTGACAGATATCCTAAAGTAAAAAAGTTCTCAAACCAGAAATGTGGTCATCTGTCCTCACCTTTAATGGCATTACCTATCCACTGTTCCAAATCCCCAAGCCATTCTTCAAATCTCACTTTTACAATTTCCATTACAAAGGTCACTAGCCCTTCAGGACATCTCCCCAAGCTTTCTTTTTGTTCTCTATAGAGAAACTCTCGACTCTGCCTTCCATGTCCCCTATCCCAGAGCCAGCCACTGCCAATGTGATGCTGATGCTGCTGTCCCATTGGCTCTCCTAAGCCATTCTTTGACTCTCGAATAACCAATACTGCCTCACTTTCCTATCAGGGAAATTTCAAAGGCCTTTGTCTAACCCAGCCAGCCATAGCTTCCACTGTTCTTCCTTAGGATTTCTGCCCAAGCAGTGAAATCTTGCCCTCCTTTTGACCATTCCAGGGGCCCGTAACCTGTAATCCTTTCCTTATACAGCTTTTCTATCCAGGATGATCCTTGTGTTTTAGCCCTTCCTAATAAAGACGCTAATGTGGTTTATGGTGCTCGGCACAGGGATAATCACTAGGAGGAAGTGAAGGGTTTTCAATTTTTTTTTCTGTTCCCATAATAATGCTATTTCCATCAGCATGTTCAGGTCCAGCCTCTCTGAACACATGGACCTGGGGAAATGCTTGATTAGATTTATAAGTACACCTTATCCCAAATGCTCAGCCAAGAAGGACAGAAGCTTTTATTGAACACAAATGTGCCGACAACTAGGACTTGCAGCGGCCCATCACCTGGGCCCCTCTCCATCCACATGGAACCTTTTGACAACTTAGAGCAATGGGGAGATCCTTACAGACTTTCTCTTGAAATCTATGTTTTATTGACTGTACATGTTACTTGTTATGCTGTTCTCATATATACATACTATATATTTTTATCAAATCACTGCAGCCTTCTCTTCTTCCCCTCCTCCGCTGCTCATCCCCTCTCCTCTCTACTTTCATTTCTAATATTCCATACGTGAAAGAAGCAATATTTGTCTCTCCGAGTTCAACTTATTTCGCTTAACATGTTCTGTCGTTTTCCTGAAAAAAAAATCACGTAATCCTGTCCTTCCTGTAGCTGACCAACACTCCACTGTGTATACACAGCACATTTTCTGGATTTGTCCATCCACTGGTGAGCACCTAGGCTGATTCTACTGGAATACACCTCAGCTTCTCACTCAAGTGGGACCCTTAGTGACCACCCATGCTTTCTCTTTTCCTTTCTTGTGGTCTAGCCTAATCCGGCCGAGTCTCCCCTTGACTCTCAGCAAATGGTGTCCCCTCCTGCCGTCTGCCCCTACTCTCATCCCATGGAAGGCCCACAAATGTTCTCTTGCAATAGTCTTCCCAGCTTATAGATTCGTCACTTAATCTCCTCTCCATTCACTAGATTCACTGTCAAAGACAAAAACAAGCACGGCTCCTCTCCCGCTTCTGCTGTCCTCATAACCCTGCAGCAGGAAATGATGTATACTTCCCTGGGCAGAGAGACAGGGGCCAGAATAGTAGACCAGGTCGACTTCTCATCGTTCTTATTCATTTGTTTAGAACGGGTCTCACTATGTAGGCCAGGATCCCTTCATTCTTTATCCTCCTGTCTCAGCCCCCCAAGGGGTGAGATCGCAGGTTCATGTCACTATGTCTGGCTTGATGAGTAATTTTAAGCATGGGAGTGCTGCTAACTTTCATAGCTGAAATATCTTAACGCCTGCTCTAGAACGGCTGTCCCTCAGCGTATAGGATGAAAATAACTATCTCACCCCAAATGGCTCACCCTAGTAGAGAGTAACCAGTGCATGCTATGCTGGCTAGTTTTATGTCAGCTTGATACAAGCTAGAGTTATCTGAAAGGAGGAAACCTCAATTAAGAAAATGCCTCTGTAAGATCCAGCTGTAAGGCATTTTCTTAATTAGTAATTGATGGAGGAGGGCCCAGTCCATTGTGGGTGGGGCCATCCCTGGGCTGGTGGTCCTGGGTTTATATAAAAGCAGACTGAGGAAGCCAGTAAGCAGCACCCCTCCATGGCCTCTGCATCAGCTTCTGCCTCTAGGTTCCTGCTCTGTGTGAGTTCCTGTCCTGACTTCCTTTAATGATGAAAATCAGTGTGGAAGTTTAAGCCAAATAAACCCTTTCCTCTCTAACTTGCTTTTTGATCATGGTGTTTCACCACAGCAATAGAAACCCTAATTAAAGATAAGTTAAGGAATATCTTTGATGATCGAAGAAAAGAGAAAGAGTAAGTGGATGTTAGCCGTCAAGTAAAGGATAACCATGCTACAATCCATAGACCCAGAGAAGCTAAGTAACAAGGGGGGAATCAAGGGAGGGATGCATGACTCTCCCTGGGAAGGGGAAAGAAAATAGACATCGCTGGTGGAGGGAGGGTGGGGGATGGGAACAGGAGGGATCAGGTGGGGGAGGATGGAGGGAGAGAGCAGCCAAAGAGATGACTGCAGTTGGGGTTGGGGGCACCTCGGGGACGAGCCAAAAACCTAGTGCAATGGAAACTCCCAATAATCTACATGGGTGACCCTAGCTAAGACTCCAAGCAATGAGGGATATGGAGCCTGAACTGGCCACCTCCTGTAACCAAGCAAGACTTTCAGTGGATTAGGACACCAACCCAGCCATATCACCTTCAACCGACAATTTGTCCTCCCTACAAATGTGCTGGGGTAAACGTGGCACAGAAACTGTGGGTGTGGCCAACCAATGTCTGATTGAACTTGAGACTCATGCCTCAAGAAGGAGCCCACCCCTGGCATTGGCTAAAGCACCAAGACCCACAGGCTGGATAGCCCAGAGACCTAGGATAGAACCAAACATGACTGAAAAAAAAATGTCAATTAAATGATTCCTCATAATATTCTGGTATACTCATAGGTTGGTGCCTAGTCCAATTGTCATCAGAGAAGCTTCATCCAGCAACTGATGGAAACAGATTCAGAGACCCACAGCCAAACATTAGGCAGAGCTCAGGGAATACTGGAGAAGAGGGGGAGAGAGGATTATAGGAGCCAGAGGGGTCAAGGACAACAAGAAAATCCACAGAATCAACTAACCTGAGCTCATAGGAGCTCAGAGAGACTGAACTGACAACCAGGGAGCCTGCATGGGATTGACCTAGGCTCTCTGTATACATGTTACAGTTGTGTAACTTGGTCTTCTTGTGGGACTCCTAACAGTGGGAGCAGGGGCTGTCTCTGACTCTTTTGCTGGCTTTTGGGTCCCTATTCCTCATACTGGGTTGCCTTGCTCAGCCTTAATATGAGGGGCATTGCCTAGTCTTACAGCAACTTGATATACCATGTTTGATTGATATCCATGGGAGGCCTGTCCTTGTCAGAGTAGAAACAGGAATAGATATGGGGAGTAGGGCAGAATGGAGGTGTTGGGGAGGGACTAGGAGGAGAGGAGGGAGGGGAAACTGCAGTTGGGATGTAAATAATAATAATCATCTTTTTTTAAAAAAAAAAGAAAGTAGAAAAATGAGTAATGGATTTCAATCTGCCATTTCCATAACATGCACACAGCATAAGCTGATCAACTATGGTATACGTACAATTAATAAATGTTCCTCCAAAGTAAAATACAATTCTTTCAAGTAACAGATTTCTCTCGAATCTACTCTTTTGTTCTGTCTTTTATAGATCCGTTTCCTTCCCCCACACGCAGCTAAATCCTATCTCACCCTAAACATAATAGAGAGCCAATTTTTTAATCAAAAACCATTTTTAGGATCAAAGAGAAGCATGTTTTGAGTCAGATAGAGTGTTCGTTATATCATCTGTGGGGAGTGTGCAGCTAAAATTAGAGATGGTGTTCACCAAAATTCTCAGGAAAAAAAAATGAAATGCTTTCAAATTCAAGGAAGGAGGACTGGACTCTTTTTTTTTTTTTCCTTGCAGAATATTTTTCTCAAGTACTAGCGGAAGTGCTAATGAGAGACAGGCCTCCTTGCTGTTCAGTGACACATGTAACAGGTCACATGAAACCACAGAAAATGAGTCTATTTAGAAACGTCAGAAGCGACACTAAAGGAAAACCCAGCCTTGTACTGTTTCCTCTTGATCACAGTCTACTAGAGACAATTCCGAAACGATCTCTTCTGAACTTGCTGATATCGGTGATTGAAACAGTGTTGCTAATGATAACAATGTGTAGAATTGTTACATGGAAAGTACTAATAATGCGAATCAGATGGTCCTCGGCTTCAGTTCCTCTCTCGATGATTTTCCCTAGGCATCTCTGATGCCTCGGAGATTAGCCTACTAAAACTCGTATTTGTACTACCACAGAGAGAATTTGGATCTCTAAGCACGAAGTCAGAAAATTAACCAAGTTTTCACTTGTACCAGTTTTTCCACATAAAACAACCTGGTGTGCAAAGTGGTAGACAAACAAACCAGACAAAAATGGTATTTTCAAGTATTTTTAGCACCTGTTACATTTTTCTTAGGTCTGTCTGTGAGACATAATGTTAAAGCAATCATGTGGTATGAGAGCCCCAGACAAGGCTCAGTGGATAGAAGTCCTTACCATGCAAGCCTGGTAACCTGAGCTCAATCCCCAGAACCCATGTAAAGGTGAAAGGAGAGAATCAAACTGACTGATCTACACACACACACACACACACACACACACACACACACACACACCATAGCACACATGCCCCCTCGTATGCACACATAAATAATAAATAAATTTTTTAAATATGTGTGCTATGAAAGTATGAGGTTCACTCTGAAATCTTTAAACATTGCCTAACTTCTAGATTATGCCTTCACCTGTTTTCATTTCTGATAGTCATGGGACACTCTATCCATTTGGTACATGATGTCATTTTGACTCGAAGTTATTTCCACTTGTTCCTGAGGTATAAGTAAAACAGCCAACTAGAGACAGCGACGTTTTCCATATGACTGAATTTCTAAAACTATGTACCTGGGTTGATATAACGGGTTTGGAAGAGGGAAACTTTTCTCACTATACACTTGGTATCAAAGATCATAACTATGGCTGCAAGTTTACCATAAAAGCAAAGACCCCGTAGCTGAAGGGACGGCTCAGTGGTGAAGAGCACTTGCTGCTCTTGCAGAGGACTCAGGTTTGGTTGCTAACACAGAGGTGGTCGCCCACACCATCTGTTACTCCAGTTCTGAGGCTCTGACAGCTCTTCTGGCCTCTTTGGTCACCAGGCATGAGAACAATGTATAGACATACACACAGACAAAACACGCACACGTATAAAATTAAAATAAACAGACCTTTTTTAAAAAGCGAAGACCTGGGGCTGGAGAGATGGCTCGGAAGTTAAGAGCACTGGCGGCTCTTCCAGAGGTCCAGGGTTTGATACCCAGCACCCACATGGTCACGCACAAGCAGCTGTCCCAGAGGAGCCGGCAATCACTTCTGGACTCTTCAGGCACCAGGCATGTATGTGGTACACAGACATTCATGCAAGTGAAACACCCATACACACCCAAAGAAATAAATACATAACTAAGTACTAAAAATTAAGATAAAGACTCAATCATAAACTTTTATAATTATGATTTAAACATAAAAACTATATTTTATGTTTTATAAAATGTACTTACAGATTAATGTTCAAAATATCTCATATCACTTAAATGTTATATATGCTATATACATATAAATATGTAATATAGTGTAAAAGAATAAATATAATAAATATATAACTATACATTCAAAAGGTGCTACATAACAGTTTTGCTAACATTTGCTGCACTAGAAACTCCCGATTCTTAGTAGCTTACAACAATGAAGAATTACTTCTTGCTATATTACATATCACTGGTTGGTCACATCTTCCTTTTACATCTTCCTTTGTGACCCAGGACAAAGAACCCCAATCGGGAACAGGAAGATTTTAGGGCAGAGCAAAAGAATCTCAGAACTCCCACAATGATGAAATCCTGAAATAAATTATATATCAACATTCCACTCCAAAGTAAGCCATGTGATTAAACAATGTCAATGGTGAACAAAATACATCCCTTCACTGGGGAGGACAGAAAATTGGAAATAAATTTATTGCTAAAGAGACTTTCTAAAGACTGAATGGCACACATCTTTAATCCCAGCACTCTGGAAGCAGAGGCAGGCAGAGCTCTGTAAATTCAAGGTCAGCCTTTATCTACATAGTAAGTTCCAGGCCAACCAGGGTTACATAGTGAGACCGTGTGTGTGTGTGTGTGTGTGTGTGTGTGTGTGTGTGTGTGTGTGTCCATCTGTCTGTCTGTCTGTCTGTGTGTTTAAATGTGTGTATGTGAAAGAAAGACACAGAGGGGGAGAAAGGAGAAGGAGGGAGGGAAAACGGAGGAAGAAAGAGAGAGAGACTTTTTAAAAAGACACTTACACGAAGAACAGATTCTTCATTTGTCTCATTCACAAGACAATGATCACTTAACTAGAAAACTCTGCTTGCCTACCAAGCAACTGCTTATTTATGGTAACATCAGAAACCTAAGACTAAGCAGAGGAACATTCATAGCTGAAATGTATTTATAAGAGTCAAGTTACAGAGTCCCAATAGAGCCAGAAGAAAATCATGGTGAATGAAACTGCATTCAATAAATAATTTTAAAAAGAGATGAATACACCACTACTAATATCTAAATACAAGCCTATTCTACTGAACTAAAATTAAAATGCATAAGCATTGATTCCCTGGGTCATCTGAATAAGTACAAAAAAAAGCACAAAACTTGGAAATGAGAAGGAAATAACAACAATAGAGAGGAACTTTAAAGATTCCCAGGTGTCTACTTTCCTCAGCTTTAAGCAAACAAATGAAAGACGTTGAAGTAAACAGGTAATTTTTAAGCAAATACAAACTACAGATAGTTCCAACATTATTTAAATTTCTCCAGAACATAGAAAAAAAGGAAAACATCTGAATTCTTTTGATGAATCTAATATATTGGTGAAATCTGCATAAAACCCTAAATTCCTAAATAAAAAAATACAAATTTATCCTTATTCAGCATATGAGCTCAAAATTTCTATGTCAAATATTAGTAAATAAAACATGTTAAAATAGCACTTTGCTTCTCTCTTTGAAGGGACAATTCCCCTCCCTCATTATGGTATCCTTTATCTTCATGGGGTTCTAGGGAAAAAAGTGAGAAATAAAACTAGGAATAAAACATAAAAACACCAAAGTGTTATCTCTTTTCTGAGAAATGTCATATTAAGATCTATAGTTATAATGAAAGTCAAAAGGAGTACAGGTGTTTGAAGTATGACCTGATAATCTCTGGATTTCCTCGTTGTCTATTGTTATGTCTCCTTTTTCATTTCTGATTTTGTTAATTTGGAGTCTCTCTCTCTCTCTCTCTCTCTCTCTCTCTCTCTCTCTCTCTCTCTCTGCCTTTTGGTTAGTTTGGATAAGGGCTTGTCTATCTTGTTGATTTTCTCAAAGAGCCAATTCTTCGTTTCATTGATTCTTTGTTTTGTTCTCTTTGTTTCTATTTTATTGATTTCAGATCTCAATTTGATTATTTCCTGGCATCTATTCCTCCTGGGTGACTTTACAGAGCTTTTCTCCAGTGACTGATGGAAGCAGATGCAGAGATCCACAGCCAAACACCAGTCAGAGCTCAAAGAGTCCAGTCGAAGAGAGAGAAGAGGGATTCTATGAGCAAGTGCATCAGGATCATGATGGGGAAACCTGCAGAGACGACCAAACCAAACTAGTGGGAACTCATGAAAGTTGGATCAATGGCTGTGGAGCCTGTATGGGACTGGACTAGGCCCTCTGCATGGAAAGGCAGTTGTGTAGCTTGATCTGCTTGGGAGGCCCCCTGGCGGTAGGATCAGAATCCATCCCTGGCACATAAGTGGGCTTTTTGGATCCCACAACCTATGATGGGACACCTCGTGAAGCCTTGAGGCAGGGGAAAGGGTTGGGACTTGCCTCTACTGGATATGCCTCCCCATGGGAGGCCTTACCTTCTTGTCGGGGGAGTGGAGGATGGGTTGGAAAAAGGATGCTGGTGGGGGGGGGACAGGAGGAGTGAGGAGGGGGATCTTTGATTGGTGTGTAAAATGAATGAAAAAATTCTTAATAATAAAAAATAAATAAATAAAAAGAAAGTCAAAAGCAACTACAGATTGACCCCCAGAATTGGAAAGACTTACCCATGCTGTCATAGGCAGTGTTTGGCTGTGGTGGACACCTGTCCAGACTATTCTTGTATCATAGAAAAGAAAAAACCTTCTCCCTCCCTTTGGGAAGCCAGCTTCAAAGAGAAGAAAGCAATTAATTCATCAATCACAGCTAAGTCTTCTAAAATTTACCAATTGGCCAAGTTATTGTGCTTTCCCTAGGGCACAATAAGCAGAGGATTAAGAGATGTCAAGAATGTTATACTAATTAAGGTTATTCTCACAGAAACACTAAAAGTGGAAAATATATTCTAGCTTTGTGAGAGTTGTTTCATTTTAAATTCATTAGGTTTAATCATTAGCCTGTGGTGTGTGTCCCTCAAGACATAGAACCACTAGGAGAATCTTGCTTCTACCTCACAGGAAGATAATACATCAGCAATTGATGTTTGATTATCTTTCAGGGACCACTAATGTGTAAGATGGATATTTCCCCCAGAAGGTAGGACTCAAGATAATGCATCGTTTGAAAAATCCAAGACTACACTGTGCTCAAGGCTGAAATCTTATTCTTTGCTGCTATACTTTAGAGGTGGTCTTTACTGAGGGTGTGACAGAGCCTTTAGAGGGTGGAACCCAGTTCAGGGCAATTAGGTCATGGAAGCATGGCCTTTGGTAGGGATTAATGTAGTTCTCAACAGATCATGTCATTGTACAGAGAGCTGCTTCTCTGCCACATTGTAATGGAAGGAGGTCTGCCAGTAGCCAGACAGATATGTCTTCAGGATCCAAAACCTGAAGAAGGTCCTTAGACTCTAGTACGTGTTATAGCAAGAGAGAGGTGGACTTACATAGACACTCTTCCTTCTGTTTTAAAATGTGTCTTTGTTGTGCTATGTAAAACAGCCCATAAGAGTCTGCAATCTCTATAACTATAGTAATTACATTAAAGAATTCCAACAATAAAGTGCATTGTTCCCCTAAAAGCTCCAGAATAGCCAGGCAGCGGTAGCACATGCCTTTAATCCCAGCACTCGAGAGGCAGAGGTAGGTGGATCTCTGTGAGTTCAAGGCTAGCCTGGTCTACAAAGTGATTTTCAGGATAGGCTCCAAAGCTACACAGAGAAACCTGTCTTGGAAGGAAAAAAAGCTCCAGAACAGAACTAGATGGTGGAGTAAGTCAAGTCCATGTCTGGGGAACCGAATATGCTCTGCATAACAGACCATGTTAAAGGTATTTGCTAATTTATGAAATGAGGTAATGGCACTATTTTTAAGTCTTTATCTATCAGAGGTTCAACTGAATCACTTGAGGCTAAAGTATTATGATGTGTGGAATTGTCTGTAAACGTTACAACAAACAAACAAAACACTACTGGGTTAGAGCACAGCACACAAATCTACAATGTACATTAGTTCTAAGACCCCAAGAGCCCAGGAGCCTCCGTTAACCTAGGAAAATTAGCTCAGTGGTATTGAGTATCAGATGTGTAGGGATATTCTGGGTTATCAAGGAAGGAAATACTATTTTAAGAAGAGAGCTTAGGTCCAAGATGTTCAGAAAAGCATCCTGAAATAGTTGGGAAACAGCTCAAGACAACTCTGCAGAAGAAGCTGCATAAAACCCAATGAAAACATCTGAGGATATGTTACATTCAGATTTTTCATCATCATCATCATCATCATCATCATCATCATTTTAGTTTTGTGGTTTTTGTGTGTGGTGTGTAGTTGTGGGTTTTTTATTGTTGTTGTAGTTTGGTTGATTGGTTTCATTGTTTTGTTTTGTTTTGCAAGAGTCTTGTTATGTAGTCTAAGCTAGTCTTGAATTCATGGCTGTCCTGTTTCAGTCTCCCAAGTACTGGGATTACAAGTATTTGCCACCATTCCCAGCAAAAGGGACATTAGTCTTTACTGTATAGAGTTGACAGCAGTATAGTCACTGGATCATGCCATTTCAAACCATTTTATATATTTTGTTGAATTAACCACCTTGACTACAATGCAACTTCAGGTTACCTTCACACAAACATCTTTCAAGGCAAGACTCAAGAACTGTCTTCAGTCACAAACCTCCTTGTCTAATCCATAGTTTTTGGAACTTCTCCTTCTTCTTAAGAGCACACTGTCCAACCTGTCCACGAGGTCATTGGCAGCATCAGCATAGTTTCACACAGGATAATTGCATCTCTTTGACCAGAAGGAGGTTTCCCAAAACAAGACTAGCACAGGGCTTAGAATGTAATAGGATTCACCACATGGGACATTCTCCAAACACAGACTATCAGGTGTGAACTGCCAAAAAATTAACACATCTTCCTGCTTTCAACATACTTTGAGATTGATATCTCAGTTTCAACATCCAGAGGGGAAAATTAAAAGAAAGAGAAGGAAAGTAAAGGGGGAAGAAAAGAGAGGGAGGGAGAGAGGGGAGGGGAGGGAGACTAGGTGAGGGGAGGGGAGGGGAGACACAGCACATGCTTTCCTAGTCTTCCAGAAATATTAAAAATGAAAGGCTCCACAACCAGAAGTTTGGAGACTTTAAAGATATCAGAATTCACCAATTCTTTTCAAACTTGGTTTTACCTTTTCAATTTCAGGTAAGAATTCCATAGATAACTGTAAATGAAATGGGATCCTGGAATGGATTTGCACTCCATATTGACAACATGACCACAGTTCTTTGACTGGAGCTGGTCTGAGAAAAGGTAGGCAAGCATGAGATGTTTAAAGGTGTCCAAAGCTAAGAAGGCAAAGGTGTAGTAGAGAAACCACAAGAGTGCAAGGACAGTAACAAGCACTCAGAAACGTGACACCTATCCAACCAGTATCATCCACTTATGTTTAAAGCAGAAATTGTAAGGACATCTGTTCCATTGATCTTTTGGTGTGTTGTGGCTTCTGAAACACATGCAGTCCCTTAAAACAACATCTGTTCTGGGAGTCAGAACATCAAAGTTTGTTTCAATGGGCTGAAATGGAGGTGTTGACCAGCCTATGCTTCCTCTGAATATTTTTTCTTTCCCCCAGCAATTCCTGCATTCCTTGTTTTGTGGCTTCCATCTTCTCTCTACAAGGCAGCAATGAAGAGTCTCCCATCATGTCATTGCTTCAACTCTCACACCCCTGTCTCCCTCCAGTGCTTCCAATGTCACAGTGTCTTCTGTGACTCTGGACCTCCTCCTCCCTCTTCGACCTTTGTGATTCTATCTGAAGAACCCAAGATAATTTTCTCCATATCACAATCTTCAGCACATTGGCAATATCCTTTCAACCATGAAATCGAGCATGGAGCAGTTCCCAAAGTTAGGACTGTAGCATCTCTAAAGAGCCATCATTGTGTTTCCCACATTTGGAAAGAAGAATTGCATGGAAAGGTATTTGGATCTGTGAAAACCCTGATCTTTATTTTACTGGAGAATATGAAGTCTCCATTAAAAAATGAAAAGGAATGATTTGTAAAAGTCCTGAGTACTGTTACTAGCCCACAAAAACCTCACTGAATGGTGCAGTGAGCTTCTGAGAACTTCAATAAAATGGGAACACACTGTGCTGTAAGGTGGAGTCCATCTGTAGCTAATGCGGACCTGTTTGAGTTTATAGAAATATGTGAACTACAATGTCCATATTTTTCATATCCTCACGCTACCCTGCCCTGCCACTAAAAGCTTCTTTATTGTGTGGACTCATTGAAAAGGACTAATGGATACAGCATGAAGTAAGACAAAAATATTTGGAGCCACAGTGAGATTATATGTGGCAAATTACGTTGAAGGTGTTAAAATACTATTTTATTGTCTCTTTAAAATATACTCACACATGTACATACATAGGTTAATATGTGTATATGTTGTATAATTTTTATGGCAGAGACATCTAAATGTTGCTATTTGTCAGATTTTTGTTCAATTCTTTTAAATGCCTTTGTAAAAGCAATTCAAAAAGAACAGTCTTTACTGAGAATCTCCAAATTTTACAGATGACAGATGTTATCTATCTGACTGCCTTCTATATTATTAACTATCATACAGAACACTTTAGTTATATTAATGTATTTGGCAGTCTGTAACCATTATTTCTGTTTTTTCATATACTTGCTAAAGATTAAAATAGCATACTTGTACTTTTCTCTGTTGGCAGCCTGTATAGCACCTTCTGGTATGGAGAGCTAGTCCTTGAGGACAATACTTTCAGGCCAGCTCCAGCTTGATTCCTATAAGGCCTGTGTCCAAAGTATGTGTTGTCTTCAGCAAGAATGTCTACCTTCAAGTTCTGGAGGGCAATCAAGGAAAATGGCAACAACCTGTACTGTTTGGGGAGTCTCTTAGAAACCAACCTCCTTGATCAAAAAACTTCAAAGGATGTTCCCCAGGCCTAACACTCAGATTTTTTTTCTAAGATGGTCTATTGCTCCTGGAGTTACCCCATGTAATGTAACTATATTTAAACTCTGTGTGTGTGTGTGTGTGTGTGTGTGTGTGTGTGTACATACAGTACCTTTATATATAATGCATATGTATTTTTAGGTAAATTTGTAAGCATGTTTCCCTATGGCTTTGTGAAACATCATTAATGTGATATTTATTTACACCCTTTCCCCTTCCCCAGTCTCCACCCACTGCCTTGTTTTTCACCTTTCATAACAATGGCTGGCCCAGCAAAATATCGCTGTCTTAGTTATAGTTTTACTGTTGTCAAGAGACGCCATGACCATGGCAACTCTAATAAAGAAAAACATTTCATTGGGGCTGGCTTACAGTGCAGAGGTTTAGTCCATTATTGACATGGCAGGAAGCATGGGAGTATGCAGGCAGACATGGTGCTGGAGAGGTACCTGAGAGTTCTACATCTGGATCAACAGGCAGCAGGAAGTTTCTGAGACCTCACAGCCTGCCCAGTGACTCACTTCCTCCAACAAAGCCATGCCTACTCCATATAGGTCACACCTCCTGATAGCACCACTCCCTATGAACCCATGGGGCCATTTTCTTTCAAACCACAATTCCCAATGATGCAATAGTAGCACTATTATCTTGGAAGTAATCTGTTGTGTGATATTTTGTTTGTGTTCTGACAAATAAAGCTTGCCTAGAGACCAGAGGGTGGAGCTAGCCACTAGTTAACCATAGGGCCAGGCAGTGGAGTAGCACACACCTTTAATCCCAGCACTTGGGAGCAGGAAGCAGGAAGATCAGGAGTTCAAGGCTACCCTGGGCTACATGAGATTGAACCAGTCTAAAGGAGAAACAGAAATGAGTGGTGGTGGTGCACACCTTTAATCTCAGCACTAGGGAGATAGAGACAGAAATATAAGACAGGTGGAGATTTCAGCCCCCCGAATCGGTCTGAGATTTTGTAAAGGTAATAAGTCTCTTTGGCTGCTGCTCTGCTTTTCTGATCTTTCAGCTTTCTCCCTAATATCTGACTCTGGGCTTTTATTTAATAAGACTAATTAGAATCACACTTCATCTGGCACCCAACTTTTGGGGCTCGAATTCACAAACAAAAAAAAAACACATTTGCCTGTGGCTTTGTAGCCAATGGCACATGCCAAAGCTGCACGCAGGGGCTCCCACTGGAGTCACCATCTTGCTGGCTAGGTTTTCCTTTCTTTTTTCCCCCAAGCCTCTGGGCGAGTTTGGGATTTTTCTGTTCCAACCTCTCTACAGCAAACTCCACGGGCACTTGGGCTCCAAACGCCATAGGAATTAGCCACTTTCCCACATTCCCCCATGCATATAACTGACTCTTTGGCTTCTTCTCTCCCAGCAGGTTGTGGGCTTTCCCTAGACTCCCTCCTTAGGCTGCTGCCACACTGGGTAGCTGCCTTGACACTCGCTCGGGCTTCTACTGTTCTGCACAGCAGCAGTCAGCCTCACACTTCACCGTCATCTTCACCATCATCATCATCAGATCTGGTGTGACAACTGGAAATTCTTAAAGGGGGGAATAGTTTTAAAGAGAGAGAGAGAGAGTTTTTTCTCACGGTAAAAAAAATGGGAAACACTATTACTATGGAGGGAGTTAGGTCTCTGTATGATTACACAATGCATGGTTTAAAAATCGAACAATTAAATGATGAGATCATCAACTTAACTGGGATTGACATAATGTTAATTATCATTTGATAATTCTTATTGTTGGTTTAATATTTCTTGGTTCATCACTAAAAAAGTTGGTTGATATGAGTGCCAAGATACAGGCCTTAGAAAAACTTTTAAAATGTATCATAGAGATATTGAAATCCAGACAGAGGAATTTAAAGGAGAACCAATCTCATAATTTCAAGGTGGCTAGCTGAGATGGTCCAACCTCAGAGCCTTCTCTAGCCAGGACTTGAGACAAGCCCTGTACTCTCCCATGACAGGACAACAAATGATACTGCTAACGCTCCCAGGACTTGGCAATCATCTCAATTTTTTCAGGGTTCCGTACAGATGCCATAGCCCCCAAACAGCAGGAAGTAATTTTAACAACACAATGCCCATATTCCCAAGAGGTGGGGTAGGCGGTTTTTGGTCATTCAGGGGGTTATGGATATTTGTAACCATTTAGGGTGGTTGGTAACAAGTTGTTTTGGGTAGTGGTCAGGAAAAAGATGAACAAAGGAGATTAGATTCAGGGATCTTGTTCTAAAAAGACAAAGGGGGGATATAAAAATAGGATAAAAGGGTAGATTATTAAATTTACTTTTATACCAAAAAAGCAACTACTAGTTTTAAACATTTTACATTGGCTTGGATTTTTGTATAGTGACACAACTTTGAGGTTATTTTTGTTATACTGTATATATGTTATAGAAATGATAGGATTAAAAGGTAGATTATTGAATCTACTTTTAAACCAAAAAAGCAACTGCTACTTTTAAATATTTTACATTGATATGAATTTTTGCATATTGATACAAATTTAAGGTTATTTCAGTTAGAACATGTTGTCTAAACGCCTCTACTCTTGTTCAAAGTATTGTACTTATACAGCTCATTTAACAATTTAATGTAAATTCCTAGTCCTTGAAAGTTATTATTACATACTATTTAGGATAATGAAGAAATGCAGGTTAGTAGTTAGTCAACGATTACAATAAAACCTATAGTCAGGTTAGGTCAAGGTCAAACAGAGATATATTTTAGATAGACAGGTGGTCTTCAAACACTTCAGAGATCTACAGAATATGGCATTTAAGATGTTTTAACAACATAAGGGTTTTTTTAATGACAATGAGACATGTCTGCTCCTGGCAGCAACAATCTACTTCAAAGAAGATGATGGGCACTGAAGAAACTCCATATGGAATTTACTTTCTTTGTGGCAAAAGTTCATCACTAGACAAGAAAGTTCTCTTGCCTCGACTGCTTACAGTATGCTGTCCAATTTGGACAAGCAGGACACAAAAGAAAGTGACTGCAGATCCACCCGAGAGGTTATCAGGTGATATGAAGCAGCATGAACCTATGTGTATTCCAGTCAATGGAAAGAAAAATTTCCTATGACAGCCTGTAGAGTTTGTGCCGCCCATGGAAAAGGGAGCCAATCTAGATACCTATGTAAATTTTGTTTGGTCCCTCTTCATAGAGGAAAATGTTTTACACAGTACTATACATGAAAAAAGTACTAGAAAATTTAATTGCTTAGTTAGTTGTTTAATTGTTTAATTGTTTATTTTTGTAAATAAAAATGTTATAATTATTGGAAAACAACACCTAAAGTGCATTATGATCTGTAATCGATGATTTAAATATTGTGAAGTTTGCTCAAAACAATGTGTGGTTCCTGGCTTCTGTCTAAGAGATTTCTATGAGGTACGAAGTGTGTTAACAAACGAGGGGATTCTTACTTACACTAAAATTTAAGAAGTACTAATAAATATAATTCAAAAGGGGTGGCTTTATTTCAAAATTTTCCAGACCTTCAAATAAAAGAATAATGCACATGGATTTTAACACTACTTAAAATTGTAAAAGGACTATTTACAGGGAAATCTCACTTTAATGGGGAGTGGAAACTGATGTTTTAAAAAAAGAGAAAGGAATACAAAAAAGAAAGAGGTCCATACATTGTGTCAGTCACTTTTAATCACTGTGCCAAAATATCCAAAATAAATTTAAAAAATGAAATACTTATTTCTCCTGGACATGGTGGTGCATGCCTTTAATCCCAGCACGTGACAGGCAGAGGCAGGAAGACCTCTGAGTTCAGGGCCAGCTTGGTATACATAGTGAATCCCTGTACAGCCAGTGCTACAGAGAGAGAGAGAGAGAGAGACCTTGCCTCAAAACAAACAAAAAACAACAAACTTATTATGGCTTACCAATTGAGAGATTTCAGTCCACTACTTCTGCCTGTGGTGAGGTACAGCATCATGGTGGGGAGTGTGTAGGATTGAAAAGCTGTGTAGGAAGGACACAGAAATAAGAGAAGATATCCATCAAAGGCACATTCCTTCAATGATCTGCCTCCCTCAACCAGCCCTCAATTTCTAACAGCCCATTCAGACATGGCATTATCAATGGTCAAATCACCTCTCAGATGCTCCTCCTCTGAACAATCCTGCATGACAAAACCAAGTTTTCAACACTTGGTTATGGGGGAGGGAGGAGTATTTTATTTTCAAACCTCAATACATAATAGCTCCACAATTACAGCTTACATGACACATGCCAAATGAATTCTGCAGGCTTCAGAGAACACTCAGCTACTTAAATAAATCACATCAGTTATAGTCTGTCGTGTAGCAAAGGGAACATTGTGTGCAAAAATATGAAAACTTAATTAGTGAAAGCATGTATATCCCCAAAGCAGAAGGTCCAGTGAAGACATGAGGAACAGTTGAGAAGTTGCTGCCAGCAACCTGAGCCTAGGTCTCCCAACTGACTTTGAGAAGTTACTTAGTTTCTCCACACCTCATTTTACACTGTGGGGTGAAAAGAAATAGCCCTGAGTATCTATAAGGTCTGGAAAGATTGTTGTTACTTAAAGACTGAACCTTTAGTTATTTCTGGCACAGGTTTAGTGAAATCAGAAACATAAATCACCTGAGGTAATGCATTACAGACGCGTGTGCAAGAATTAAAAGAGATGTTACATTACTGTGTTAATGCATTCTGTCACACAGCCTGTGGATGAAAGAAGGATTGAACAGATATCTAGAGAGATTTGAAGCCAGGAAATGGAGAGAGTCCTGTATCTCGGCTTCCAGTTGTTTTTAAGATTCCACTTCCATTTTGCATTGACATTGGGATGTTTACTGTTGTTGGAGAGGTAGGTCAATTGTGGCATCATATAAACATAGTTTTATAGCATTAGTGGTGGGAAATTTACATACATAAAACTGTGCATGAGGGACACCACCTTGAACATATCACATAATGTCGCTGTAACATAATCACTTATTCTATGTTTTTAGGTCTCCAGACTTCAACGATCACTTTTAATGCCGATGTCACTGAACTGCCATGAGAATTTAAAATTAGTTCATGAAAAACTATTAGCACAGTGAATGGCTTTTTCTATAGTCATTAAATGTTACCTATTGGATACGGACAGTAGAACTGACAAGGAAGAGTAATGAAGAAGTTTAGCAGTTTACATTCCACAGCTGGCTGGATGGTCGCACCATCACTGAGGTACTGAATACAAGAGCAAAGCTTCGTTTCTTTGTATGGGTGATAATTACTGTGATTTTTCTAAGGCCCGTGCTGCTTCTTCTGGATATAAGAATGCCGTATCAACTACAGTACTTTTTAGGACAAAAATACACTAATCGCCTACAATATACCAAGTGCCGAGGATTCGATCTTGGAGTTTGCAGTAAGCTGAATGTACCTCTGGGACAGTCGCATTGTCCCAAAGTGCAGAGTATGTGACGCGGAATACTAATGCTGAGGTTAACTCAGAGTCAGCTTTCCTGTGTTCAAGAAGAAGGGAAGAAAAGCAACTGGTGATGGAAGAAAGGAAATGGGGGGGGGGGGGGAGATGCAGAAAACAAATGCAAGGACGTGGGAGAAGAGGAAAAACGAAATAATCAAAAAAACCACAAACAACAGAAAGCGTGTAAAATTCAGATGAAATAAGAGTAACTCTCTATGTGCTCCCAGCGATCTCGCTGGCTAGGGACCGCATACCTACCAAGCTGCCATCAAAACTCTCACACTCGTGATGCTCACAAGCAAAGCATTCAAGGGGGACCAACTTCCTGAATGGGCGCGGCGCGGTGTTGTGACGTCATGGCTGGGCGGGACTTCCGGTTCTGCTGAAGCTTTGCCAGGACTTCTGTGGGCAACCCGGTACACCTTGCAGGTGGACAGGTGAGCTGCTGCAGACCGCACTGTGGGTGGTTTTGCCTGAGGAAGGAGAGGAGTGC